>NC_077230.1:394588246-394790746 GCF_027887165.1 Monodelphis domestica
CTTGCTGCCCTCCTCGTTAGTTAGTTAGTTGTTCATTTTTTTTTATTAAACTACTTGTCATTTCTTATGGCACAATAGTATTCTGTCACAGTTAGATGCTACAACTTGTTTAGCCCTTCCCCAATTCTTGGGCATCCCTTCAGTTTTCAGTTTGTTGCCACAACTGAGGGCTGCTATAAATATTTTAGAACAAAGAGGGTCCCCCCCCATCATTTTAGGGAATAAACCTAATTGTGGTATTTCTGAATCAAAACATATACACAGTTTTATAACTCTTTGGGCATTATTCCAGATTGTTCTCCAAAATGGTTGGATCAATTCATAGTTTCATCCACAGACACAAACAGATCTTTATTTTATTTTATTTACTTAAGCCTTTACCTTCCATCTTAGAATCAATACTTGTGTACTGGTTCTAAGGCAGAAGAGTGGTACAGGCTAGGTAATGGGGGTCAAGTGACTTGCCCAGGGTCACCCAGCTGGGAAATGTCTGAGGCCACATTTGAACCCAAGACCTCCTGTCTCTGGGCCTGGCTCTCAATCCACTGAGCTACCCAGCAGCCCCCTTGATTTTATTTTAATTAATATAGAAGTATGTATTTTATTATATATGTATATACATAAACAATTATACATAAAAGTCTAAATCTTAATATATGATGAACATATATAATCACATAAATATATGTATATACATAAGTACACATAAAGGTCTTTTATATAAATATATATTATATAATATTGTATGTGCATGTATACAGATATACATAAAAGTCTTTAAATCTTAACATGATAACTATATTATATCATCACATAAATATATATATAATATATATTTATATATTTTATATATAATTATATATAATATAATAAATATATACACACATAGAGGTCTTTATTTTATTGATATATAAATATATATTATATGCTTGTATATATGCATACACACACTCACAGAAATATCCCAAAGGCAACTAAAGCAAGAAAAGTCGATTCCTTTCAAACTAATGACGATGAAGATCATGATAATAATAGTAATTTCCGCACCCAGACTCTTCTCAGGGTCATGTTTTTGCTCCTGGTTTTGATCATTCAACCCAGCCTTCAGGTTCCCTTCCTTTCCTCACGGTCTACTGCCTCCCATTCATCGCTTTGCCATCAGAGCGCCGAGGGCAGGTTCTATAGCTCTGAGTCTTCTTTCCTTCTTCTAGAGTGCCAGGATGGGACTCGAGGAGGAACATGGGCTCCGTGGCTTGTGAAGAATTGCCCTGATGTTTTAATGGCCATGGAAACAAAGGCTCAGCTTTTAAGGACAAAAGAATAATCTGGCTTTGTTTTCTTTTTTTTATTCTTCATTTATTTATTTAAATCATCAAATGTTGAATGGCTTATGGAACACCACAATCCCCAAAGACTTGAAGTTGAGGGTCACCCAAAGGGATGTGAGGCATAAAGGGCTTGGGCAATCCACAGAACTTTACCAATGAGAAATTCTGTAAGAGAAGAGGTACAAAAGTTGTCCATCAGAGAAATGTCCAATTAGAAAAAAGATGGGCTGCTTAGCTGGCGAGAGTAAGGGGTAACTATTGGACCACTGTTAGGTCTGTTGGTGTCTGGGTATTTGTAACAGAATACAAGGAAGGCCTTTTTCACCTTAGGTGGACCTCACCTAGCAAACTGATGGGAGGACGTGGACAAGAGTCATTTGGGGACTGTGATCTGAATCACTGGAGGGAATAGATTATATAATCTATAAGATTAGTAGTAGTTAGGAATAATAATAGCTAGCTTAATAACTAGCATTTATATAGCACCTTAAGGTTTGCAAAATACTTTATAAATGTGATCTCATTTGGTTTACACAACAACCCTAGGAGTTAGGTGCTATTATTCCTGTTTTAAAGATGAGGAAACTGAGGCAAATGGTGTTAAGTGACTTGTTCAGGGTTACACAGCTAATAAGTGTCTGAAGCTGGGTTTGAAATCAGGTTTTCAGAACTCCAAGTTTAGTGCTCTAACCATTGTACCACCTAGCAGGGAAATGTAGTGGATAGAGTAGTATAGTACATAAGGACAGTGATCAATGTACATTCAGATTATCTCTACGTGTATAGGGGAAGAAAGAAAGAAAAAGAAGAAAGAGAAAGAAAGAAAGAAAGAAAGAAAGAAAGAAAGAAAGAAAGAAAGAAAGAAAGAAAGAAAGAAAGAAAGAAAGAAAGAAAGAAAGAAAGAAAGAAAGAAAGAAAGAAAGAAAGAAAGAAAGAAAGAGAGAAAGAAAGAGAGAAAGAAAGAGAGAAAGAAAGAAAGAAAGAGAGTGAGAAAGAAAGAAAGAAAGAGGGAGGAAGGAAGGAAAGAAGGAAGGGAGGGAGGAAAAAGGAAAGAAGGGAGGAAAAAGGAAGGGAGGAAGGAAGGAAGGAAGGAAGGAGGAAGGGAGGAAGAAGGAAGGAAGGAAGGAAAGGGAAGGGAAAAGAAAGGATAAGAGGAAGAAAGAAAGGAGGGAAGGAGGGAATAGAGGAAAGAGTGAGCAAATGAAGAAACACTAACTCTAGGGTCAGAAAGCCTAGGTTCAAATTCTGCCTCTGACACTTACCATCTATGTGAACTTGGGCATATCACAACCTTTCTGAGCCTTGTTTTTCTCATGTGACCTATATAACCTCAGAGATCCCTTCAACTGTGGAAAATTAATATTGACTTGGTATATATAATTTAATTTAAAATTTTTTCCATGGTTACAGGATTCTTCTTGTCTCCCTCCCCTCTTTCCTCCCCACTCCAGGAGTTGACAAGCATTTCCACTGGGTTATACATATATTACCACTCAAAACCTATTTCCATATTATTCATTTTTTAATAATCTTTTAAAACCAAAACCCCCACTCATATGCCCATATAAACAAGTGATAAATCATGTGTTTTCCTCTGGATTTCTATCCCCACAGTTCTTTCTCTAGATGTGGATAGCATTCTTTCTCTTAAGTACCTTGGGATTGTCCTGGATCTCTGCATTGCTATCAAGAGCAGAGTCTATTACATTTGATCATCCTACAGTGTTTCAGTTACTGTATATAATGCTCTCTCTGTTCTGCTCATTTCACTCCACATCAGTTCATGTAGGTCTTTCCAGTTTATATAGAAATGAAACAGTTCATCATCCCTTATAGCACAATACTATTCCACCACCATCATATACCATAATTTGTTCAGCCATTCCCCAATCAAGGGACAACCCTTCATTTTCCAATTCTTTGCCAACAGAAAAAGTGCAGCTATAAATATTTTTGTACAAACAGGTCCTTTCCCACCCTTTTTTTACCTCTTTGGTATACAAACCTAGTAGTGGTATGGTTGGATCAAAGAACATACATTCTTTCAAAGTCCTTTGCACATAATTCCAAATTGCCTTCCAGAATGGTCGGATCAATTCACAACTCCACCAACAACGCATTAGTGTTGAATTATGATATATTTTAAGAAATGGTTTCTGCTTTGGCCCCCATGAACAATTTGATTTTAAAACTATAAAACAGATTCTCCCCCAAGCTATGTCTTAATTAAGGATAACAGGATTAGGGGGCAACTAGATGGCTCAGTGGATTGATAGCCAGACCTAGAGATGGGAAGTCCTGGGTTCAAATTTGACTTCTAGCTGTGTGACCCTGGGCAAGTCGCATAACCCCCATTGCCTAGCCCTTACCACTCTTCTGCCTTGGAACCAATACACAGTATTGATTCTAAGAAGGAAGGTAAGGATTAATTTTTTTTTTTAAAGGGTAACAGGGTTAAGGGCATGTCACTGGGCTGGCTTTTGTTATACACAAGGTAGAGACCTGCTCCTTGTTTATCTGTATACAAGAACTCTCTTGAGTGATGAAATCAGGGAGCTCTAGCTGCCATGTTGGGAAGAGTGGCCTAGGCAACCCACTTTGAACTGCAGAGGAGTGGCTCCAGTGGAGTCCCCAGGATACTTGTGGCAACCTGAGAAAACCCAGAGCTATCATAGCAGTTACAAAAGAACACATCAGGACAAGGGAGACTCTTCTGGCCAGCACACAGTCATGCACACACCCTAGAGTCAAGCTCTGGGACTCTGGGAACACTGGCTCTGGAGAAAACACCAAGAATGAGCATTTCCAATTAAAGAACTTGGGGTCTTATACATACTTTAGAGAGTGTAAGAAAGGAAAGAAAACTGATTGGTTTGTATGGAAACTAGAGAAAGAGGAGGTTAGACTCCCTGGATACAGCCTAGATAATTAAGAGAAACTAAGAAGACAAAAAGGGTACCTAAGATTTAATTATATTTGTTAATTCTATCTAGGGTGATCAATGAGTACTTAAATGTTTATTGTTCAGTCTAGGACAAACCTCCTAATTCTATCTAGGATGGCCCAGGGGTGCTTTAAGATTTGTGAAATGAGATTTTCACTTCCCTTCCAGTGATTTCTGTGGAGTTGATTCCACTTCTTATATGCCTGTTTTCTCATCAAAGATGTGCAGGGGAGGGTATCAGAAGGAATATATATCAGAAGTCTTTCTTTTCTCACCTAAGCTAGTTATTTAATTGCTCACAGACTTTTGGAGGGTAGGGGCTGCCTCCTTTTGTTTTTGTGTCCTCCGTGCCCTGCAGAGGGTACTAAGTAAAAGTTTATTTGGTTGGATTGAATTGTATAATGAATTAGAGGATTTCTTCAAGGATAAACTGGTCTCTCTTGGAAAGTTCCATTCTCTAACCCAGGGTGTTTTTACTGGCTGTTGTGAAGATGGGATTGACTCTCCCCTTGCCTACTTTTAGATTTAATCAACCAAAAGTGTAGACATCCCTATTAACACTAAGAAGGGGAGGTCAGCAATCCACTTACTGAAGTGGGTGACAACTTCAGAAGCAACTGACCACTTCCTGGGCAGTGCTAAGCAAATTTAAAGACTGCAATTGGTACCCATAAAGTGGAGGAAGGGACAGGAAGTGATGTAAAAAAGAACTATAAAAGATGATGAACTTCCTGTGCAAGAGGTCTTTGTCCTGAATTTTCGGGGTGGAAGATCTTCTCCTTCAGGACATCTCCTTGGGACTTTGCTCTTTAGCTTTCCATGGACCTGGGACTCTGGCTTTTGGACTGTTTCTGGTAAGACTGCTCCTGGAACTTCTCCTTTTGGATCTTCTCCTGGTGAGTGAAAAGTTGACCTTCCTTTCCTGGCTTCTGGAGAGATTAGTTCTGGAGAGGCCTCCCCTTCTTGGAGGAGGCCAAGTGGGTTGAACCCTTGCTTAATTCAACACCGAGTCCTCCACCTGAGGGGTTAATGAGCCCTGTGTGGGTTGAGCTGGGAGCCAGAGCAACATTTAGGGTGATAAGCTAGACTTCTTACTCTACCCTCTTTCACATTTCTCTACTTTTACTCGTTCCACCTCTTTGTAAATAAGCGGTTAAAAGTCATTTTAACTTGGGCTGTATTAATTTAAATTGGTGACCACAGTATTATCTTAGAATTCACATATATTTAGTTCAACCATAAAGTTTCATTCCTCACACTGTCATCCCTCATGCCTGGAATCTCCTCATCTCTATCTCTTGGCTTCTAGTCTCTGCTAAAATCTAACTTGTACAAGAATCTTTTTCCAATCTCTCTTAATGCTAGTGCTCTCCCTCTGTTGATTACCTCCCATTTATTGTGCCTAAAACTGTGTTGTCTGTCCCATCAGACTGAGAGCTCCTCGAAGACAGAGACTATCTCTGTTGCCTTTCTTTGAATCCCAGTGATGAGCTCAGTGCTTAGCTCACTGCCTGTTGCCTAGTAATCACTTAAATAAATGCTTCTTGTCTGCCTGACTGTGACTTCCCTTATTCCCAATTCCTTCCTATCTTTATCTCTTATCTACAGTCTTTCATGAATTCTTGGTTCTTGGTAAAAACAAAACAAAACAAAACAAAACAAAACAAAACAAAACAAAACAAACCATGGGGATAAGAGAGCAGCTGGGTAGCTCAGTGGATTGAGAGCCAGGTTTAGAGTTGGGAGGTCCTGGGTTCAAATCTGATCTCAGGCACTTCCTAGTTGTGTGATCCTGGACAAGTCATTTAACCTCCATTGCCCAGCCCTGACTGCTCTTCTGCCTTAAAACCAATACACAGTATTAGTATTGATTCTAAGGTAGAAGGTAAGGGTTTAAAAAAAAAAAAGAATTTTTAAAAATACTTAGTTTATACCTTCCTGAAAGCTTTGAAGTCTTATTTATGCTTTGAAGCTATAGTCTTTTTAAAAAAACCCTTCCATCCTTGAATCAGTACTAAGTATTGGTTACAAGCAGAAGAGTGGTGAGGGCTAGGAAATGGGGGTTAAGTGACTTGTCCAGGGTCACACAGCTAGGAAGTATCTGACTTGAGGCTGTATTCTAAGTTTTGGTGCTTTTATTTCAAAAGAAATGGATTCTGATTGTGGGAAGGGCATCAAGAAATACCTGTCAAGGTAACTTGAAAGATCTTAGGAAGCAAGAGAGTCACTGATGCTCTATACATCCTTTGCCAGTGCTGTTACCTGACTAGTTGACATGCTCATTAGTGGGGCCTTCTGATGAACTTTGGACTCTTTCCTCATTTGCTTGGTAACTCCATTAATCTCCTGAGCTTCCCAGTTTATAATCTGGTAGTTAAGAAACAAATTCCCCAAGGTCAGAAAGGCCTTTATTGTGAATGCTTTCCCTCTTCATATCCTGGTTTCCTTCATGACTCAGCTTAAATCCTACCTTCTGTAAGAGCTCTTTCCCAGTCCCTCCAGTTTCTAGTGTCTTCCATATGGGATTATGTCCCATGTACTCTGTATATATCTCTATCTCTTGATGGATTCATCCATCCATCCATCCATCCACCCACCCATCCATCCATCCATCCATCCATCCGTCCATCCACCCACCCATCCATCCATCCACCCATCCATCCATCCATCATCCATCCAACTATCCATCCATCCATCCATCCATCCATCCATCCATTCATTTCTCTAAACTCTCTGTCTGTCTAACTGTCTGTCTGTCTGTCTGTCTGTCTGTCTGTCTGTCTGTCCTGCATGTCTGGAGAAGGAAACGGAAAACCCCTCTGGTATCTTTGCCAAGAAAACCCCAAATGGGGTTGTGAAGAACTGGACATGACTGAAAATAACTGAACAATAACAAAATAGTGAGGCACACCTGTAGCTCTAAGCAGCAAGCTGTTAAGTGGTGCCCCCCCACCCCCAAGCTAAGCCTAAAGTGCCCTCCTTCCATCTTAGTGGCAGTTTTTAACAGAACAATGCTTGCAACTAACTTTGACTGTCTCATTCAAGCCATCAAGAATCCAACCATGAATAAATTAAAAAGAAAACTAAGGGGGCAGCTGGGTAGCTCAGTAGATTGAGAGTCAGACCCAGAGACAGGAGGCTCTGGGTTCAAATGTGGATTCAGACACTTCCTAGCTGTGTGACCCTGGACAAGTCACTTAACCCCCATTGCCTAGCCCTTACTACTCTTCTGCCTTGGAACCCACACCCAGTATTGATTCCAAGACAGAAGGTAAGGGTTAAAAAACAACAACAAAATTTATTAAGCACCTCTATGGGTCAGGCACTGGGCTAAGTGCTGAAGATAAAAATAAGCCAACAAGTCAGTGCCTGCCTTAAGGTGCTTACAGCCTAATGGGGAAGATAGCATATAAAGAGAAGCTGGAAAAGATGGATACCTACAAAGGCAAAGTTTGGAAATGGTTGGAGAAATGAAAAGGAATTCCAGGCAAGATTATGTGAAAACGTGCCAGAGAAATATCCTCAATACTCTGTGTTCTCCCCTCAAAAATACTGGGGTTTTTACATTTTTAATTCAATTTTGAGGGGCAGTTAGGTGGCTCAGTGAATAGGGAGTAGACCTGTAGTTGGGAGGACCTGAGTTCAAGTCCAAATTCATCCAAAATGCTTATGATTTATGTGGGCTTATTTTCTATCATGCCACTTTGATGAACCAATGTTCTTTCCATGGAAACATTTTGTTAGCCTAAATATTTCCAGTATCATTTTCTTCTCCCACACTGCCCCTAAGATAGCCCCTTTCCCTGCTGCCAAGAAAGTCTTCTTAGCTCTTTCAGAGTTCTCTATAAAGGGACTCTAAAAGCACAAGTTTTTTGTTCTCTGCAAAGACTAATCACTTTGGGAAATGTGGGCACAAAGATGGCCCCCTCTGAGCTAGGTCGGAATTTGGGCTTTTCTACCCTGACCACAAATCTTTTAATGGATGATGTATCCTGGAAAGAGCACAGGCTCAGGATTCAGGAGACCAGGGTTCTTTGTGCCAGTTCTATCACTAACCACTTATGTGGTCTTGATTCAGTCTCTTTTGGTGTCCTCAGTTTATCCATCTATAAAATGATCAGGCTGGGCTAGATCAGCATTGGTGAAGACATAGCATGCGTGTGGACCCAGCACTTCCAGAGTCACTCTGTTCCCCCTCTTCCCAGGGCCCCAGGACTTTTTTTTGCGTACCCCACCCCATTGTCCAACCACCCAATGCAAACCCAAGCCAAGTGACTCTTTAGCACAGTAGGCAGCGTGTCCTGAGTTTGATCCTCGAAAGGAGGGTGTGATACAGTGGGAGAAGCTTCTGGAGACAAGAAGAGTCACTTGACTTGGGCTTGGCCCCACCTGATGAGGATTGTCTTTTACCTTGGGGCCCATTATTCAGTCTGAAACTGCCAGTCTGAGATTCCCTTCAGGGTGGATTCTCACAGGAATGGGGAACAAGTACAAGCTTTGGAGTCTCCAGCCTATCAGCCAGTCCTAAAACTTGGGGTTCATCAGATCTTACTAGGCTACAAGTTTGGGGTTTCTAGTTTCCATGTCGATGGTATACCACTACACAGCCCCTAACATCTGTGAGCTCTAATGGGCAGCAAGGTAGTGTTGGGTCTGTATGTAGTTGTCCTTTTGGGAGCAGCTTCATTTCCCCAGGCTAGACAAAGTTGGAGGACCCAGCAGGCTGTAGTAACACTGGAGTGTTTATTTCCTTGTATATTTAATGATCAATTATAACAATTAGGGCAGCTAGGTGGCACAGTGAATACACCACTAGCCCTGAAATCTTGAGGACCTGAGTTCAAATCTATTCTCAGACACTTACTATATGTGTGACCCTGGGCAAGTCACTTAACCTTGTTCATTTCAGTTTCTTTATCTGTAAAATGAACTGGAAAAGGAAATAGTGAGCCACTCAGTATTTTTGCCAAGAAAGCTCCAAACAGGGTCATGAAAAATTGGCTGAAATGACTGTCAGAATTTGAAGAATTACATAGGTCCAATATAACAAGAGGTGAATATGAGGGGTTCAAGGAGAAGGACTAGCACCTCTGGTGTGAGGGCTTGCTGAAACCTTTTCAGGGCTGCTCTTCCACCTTTCATGCCCACCTGCTACCCAGCTCTCACCTGGGGCTCCAAGTAGCTGTAATATGGACATCCACACCCTGGTAAAACTGTCTTGGCAGAGGAGCTAAACCAGGTTGAGGGTAACTAACAGACCTCAAGTCCTTCAGTAAATGGAGAGAATGTCTACTGAAGGCATATGAAGATGTCAACAGAAGGAATGGACAGATGAGAACAATTTGTTCCAAAGTCCACGAGAGAGGCTGAAGTTGGCACTGTGGAATCCTTGGAACTTGGTTAGACATCGAAGATGTCAAGGTCATACATTGCCTCCTTGGCCATTGCCATATGTCTTGACTTTTGTCTTGCCCCTGGACTTTGATGACTTTGGAAGAAAGAATGAAGTTGGGGGCAACTAGGTAGCTCAGTGGATAGACTTTCAGCCCTGAAGTCATGAGGATCAGAGTTCAATTTTGGCCTCAGATACATCCTATCTGTGTGGCCCTGGTCAAGTCACTTCATCTCCTTGCCTAACCTTTACCACTCTTTTGCCTTGGAACCAATACTTAGTATTCATTCTAAGACAGAAGGTATGTGTGTGTGTTGTGTGTGTGTGTGTGTGTGTGTGTGTGAGAGAGAGAGAGAGAGAGAGAGAGAGAGAGAGAGAGAGAGAGAGAGAGAGAGAGGGAGAGGGAGAGGAAGAAAGGAAGGCTGATGATTTTCTGCAACTCTACATCACATAAATCAAACCCAGAAGCATCAAGACATCACCCCATGATGTCATTGGTCCTCTTTGAAAGGAAGGATAAACAAAAATATAAGTGCTGCTTAGAGTTAGGGATAACAAGAGCCAGAAGTGAGGAGGGAGGATTCCTATTTAAGGGCATGTAAATGGGAGTTGAAATGCTGTTTAGCAGACCAATTTGGCTGAAATATAGAGTGAATGATGGAGTATAATGAACAAATAGCCCAGAAAGATAGGTTAGAGCCAGATTCTGGAGGGCTTTACATGACAGAAGAATTTTCTTTTGTCCTTGTGGTGATAGGAAACTGCTAAAGTTTTTTGAGCAGGAGTGAGGCATCCCCAGACCTGTGCTTTAGCTTTACAAATTGAGCAGTTCCTGTTATTTTTGTGGTGGCAGAGAATTGGAAATTGAAGGGATGCTCTCGTTTTGGGGAATGGCTGAACAAATTGTGGCATATGATGGTGAGGGAATACTCTTGTGCTATAAGGAATGATGAACTGGATGATTTCAGAAAGAGCTGGAAAGACCTCCATGAACTGATGCAGAGTGAAATAAGCAGAACCAGGGGAACACTGTACACAGTAACTGAAACATTGTGGAACGATCAAATGTGATAGACTTTACTGCTAACAGCAGCACAATGATCCAGGACAATTCTGAGGGCCTTATGACAAAGAATGTTGTCCACATCTAGAGAAAGAACTGTGGGAGCAGAAACACAGAAGAAAACATGATTTAGCACTTGTTTATTTGGGTATATGTTGTGGGGTTTTGGTTTTATAAGATTATTCACTTACAAAAATGAACACTATGGAAATACGTTTTGCATGATGAGACATGTATAACCCAAATCAAATTGCTTGTCAGCTCCGGGAGAGGGGAGGGAAAAAGGGAGAAAGACGATTTGGATCTTATAACTTCGGAAAACTTGGGTGGAAATTTTTTATTAAAATAAAAACACAACAACAACAAAACCAAATTGAGTGGTTCCATAGAGGTTAGATTTGGAGAAGGAAATGGCAAACCACTTTGGTGTCTGCCAAGAAAACCTCCCAAAGAGTTGGTCACAGCTGGAATGACTGAACATCCAGAAAGCAGAATGGAGAGGCAGAGCCTGGAAGCAGGGGGCCCAATGAGGAGGTTGTTGCAATAGTCCAGGTGAAAGATGAGGGCAGGAACTTGGGAGTGGCTATCTGCCTAGGGAAAGACAGATGGCAATCCCAGGCTTGGCTGAGGCTGAGCCACCCTCATTAGCACTTTTAATATAACAAGAGAAGGGCTTGTCACCTTTAGCCATTTATTAGGCTTGGGGTCTAATTTTTTTTCTACTTCTAGTTTAAAAGCCCAGGATTAACTCTGTCCCTTTTCACCTTTCCATTATACAGTGCAGAATTGGTTTGATCTTATGGTACCATAATTGCAAACATAGTCATCTCTCAGTGATTTCCACCAGCCAGGGGGCTACGAGGCAATTTTAATACATGCATAATTCATTCTAGGCAGCTGGGTGAGGCAGTCGGTAGATCGTGGGGACTGGAGCCAGGAAGACTCATCTTCCTAACTTCAAATCCAGCCTCAACACTTACTAGTAGCTGTATGACCCTGGGCAAGTCACGTCACCCTTTGCCTCAGTTTCCCCATTTGTAAAATGAGCTGGCAAAGGAAATGTCAAAGTATTCCAGGATCTTTGCTAAGAAAACTCTAAATGGGGTCACCGAGAATCTGAAACACCTGAAAAAAGACTAAAAATTCATCCTGGTGTTACCAGGAAGGAACCTCCTGGTAACAAGGAAACTTCCAAACAAGGAAACTTCCCATGGCCAGCCGGCCTTCACCAGCTGAGTGTCACTGGGCCAAGAAAGCTGTCAAGTATCTGAAAGACTATCCTGTGGAATTTAATTCAAACCAATCTGACAAACATTTATTAAGCAGCTTCTATGAGATGAGCACTGTTGTAGGTATGGAACAATCAAAAACAGTCCCGCCCTGCCTTCTATGGGGGGTGGGGGTGGACTCCAGCTTCATAGCAATGACTAGAGCAATCTCAATATGGAAACAGCTAGTGCTACAGTGGATAGAACGGAGAGCCTGGAATCAGGAATAATAATAACAATAATAATAATGATGATAATGATGATGATGGGGGCAGCTGGGTAGCTCAGTGGATTGAGAGCCAGGTCTAGAGACAGAGGTCCTGGGTTCAAATCTGGTCTCAGCTGTGTAACCCTGGGCAAGTCACTTGACCCCCATTGCCTAGCTTTTACCACTCTTCTGCCTTGGAACCAATACACAATATTAATTCCAAGACAGAAGGTGAGGGTTAAAAAAATTTTTTTTAAAGTTGATGATGATAATAACTAGCACTTATAGAGGGCTTAATATGTGTAAAGGTGTGTTCAAATCCAGCCTCAGACACTTATTATGTGACCTTGAGCAAGTCACAGCTCAGTTTGCCTCAGTTTCCTACTCTGTAAAATGAAGGTAATAATAGCATCTGCCGTGCAAGGTTCTTGTGAGGATCCAAATTGATAATAATTATAAACTGCTTAGCACAGTCTAGCTGGGGAAAGTGAAATAATGGGCACGAAAGCGATTGATTAATTAATTGATTGATTAAATGTTCAACTGTATGGGGCTGATTAACTGCACAAAGAGGCCAGTTGAATCCAACTAGCCTTTATTCCGAGCCTACTCTGCCAGTCACTATGCTGGGCACCAGATATTCAGCCAGAAACGGTACAGTCCTTGCCACATGTACACAGGTAAGAGAATACAAAGTGCACGCAGAACCCTTTGGGGCGGTGGGTTGCTGGTGGTGGGGGATCAGGCAGCTCCTCTGGTAGGAGAAGGCCGTGGAGCATCTTTCTTCCAGGAAGGAGAGCACTCCCATTCTGGGGAGAGTTTGTGGGTTCATTTATCCTGAATGTGTTGGGAATATTCCAGACTCAACATGGAGCGCTTGGTTGCTGGGCTGGTTGTCATCCTTCCTACTCAAAGAAGACCAAAATAACATCTCTCTGTTGGGGTCAGCACAAGGTGTGTCCTGAGCTAGTGCTGCCCATGCTGATGTTGACCTCTCCTCTAGGCGTTCATCTCTAGGAGTGGTGGGCCAAAACCTTTTACCACTCAATGGTTGATCATATATTTAATTCTAGGGACAACAGGGAGTTCCTGGACCTTCCCTAGAGCACATAGGTCTTATAATAGCCTAGACTGGGGAAGATAAACATTCAGGAAGGGGAGGAGGAAGGAAGTTCTGAGGGGACAGAAGGTGGCATGAACCAAGGCAAAGTGTGAATGTTTGTGTACTTGGAGGGTGGGGAAAGTCAACTGGTATGGGTATTATTGGGGAAATGAGGTTCAGTGGGCAGGGCTGGGCCAGATTAAACAATTTTCCCTCCCCTGGTTTATTTCCTTGTTAATACCAAGCTGAGTTTTTCATTTTATCCACTCAACATCCTTCTCTAATGGAAGAGTGAAATAAGGATCACCCCAACTCAAATCTGGGGGGAAAGAAGCATCTAGAATATTCTAGTAGGTTTCTAGTTCTTAAGTGTCCAAAGTTAAGGGATGTCCTGAAAAACCACATAATAAATTAGGGGTAGATGATGTACTCAATGACCTCAAGTACCCCATCCTATACCCATTTTACAGATGGGGAAAGAGACAGGCAGAAATAATTAGCTCAAGGTTACAAAGTCGTAGCAGGGCTCCTTTTCAAATACTGTTCCTTCCACTGGAGGTACCCACCAGGAACACCTCTATCTAGGACCATCTTTGTCTTTGCCTTTCTAATCCTATCGTAGACCTGATTATCTGACTCAAGGTCAGTGTCAATGAAATCTCAGTTTGCTATTGAAAGGAATTCTGGGTTGAATCATTTGATTTCATGAGAATATTCCTTTTGCCAGTGATTCATCAAAGTTGCCCAAGGTCAGATTTTTGAACATTTGTGGCCAGTGAGTAAAGCCAGACCTCTTTGATACCCTGTTTTGTGTGTGTGTGGTTTGGCAGGGCAATGCTTGAAGCTAACCTGGAGTGTTCTGTTATGGCGACCACAGAATCTTCACCGTAGGACCTTTGACTTCTTCAGTCATATTTTCAGTTATTCAATGATGGTTTTTCGTCATAGGAACATAGATTTAGGCCATGGAGTTCTCTTTCAGAAGTCGAGTCATATACCTGTACTTCCAATCCTTGATTGGCCTCTTGTGACCTGTGTGACCTTGGGTAAATAATTTCCCCTCTCTGGGTCTGTTTCTTCATTGGTAAAGCCCAATCCCCTCATTTTATAGATAGGGAAAACTCAGAGGGGGGAGGGATTTCACACAGGTGCAAGCAGTAGAGCTGGGGTTCAATGGTATCAGGTCTCTGTTTCCTAGGATTTCTTTATATATGGAAGGTTTGTTTTTCTGTTTTTTTGCTATAGTACAATTTGCTCAGAAAATACAAAGGCAGCATGAGGTAGTAGAAAATGTCCTAGGCTTGGAATCAAGAACCTGGGAGCCCTGGGTTCAAATCCTAGTCTCTGATACTTACTGGATATGTGACCCTGGGCAAGTCAGTTTTGTTTTTCCTTTAAAACCCTCACCTTCAACCTTAGAATCAATACTGTACTGGTTCCAAGACAGAAGAGTGGTAAGGGCTAGGCAATGGTGGTCAAGTGACTTGCCCAGAGTCACACAGTTAGGAAGTGTCTGAGGCCAGATTTGAACCCAGGACTTCCCATCTCTGGGCCTGGCTCTCAATCCACTGAGCTGCCCAGCTGCCCCCCCCCCAAGTCATTTCTTTCTGAGCCTGAATTTCTTCATCTGTGAATGAAAAGGGAATAATGCTTAATGCCAGAAGAAAATGGCTTCATAAAACTTAAAAAGCTAGATAAATGGTAACTAAAGAATTAATCCAGATTCCAAAGTAAATTAATTACACATAAAGGGCAATGAAGAAGCACAGGGTGAGTGAGGAACACCGTTGTATATATTGTTGTTGCCTTCATCCTTTGTTTTTGAAAAGGACCAATGACATCACGATGTAGTGTCCAACTGTGGCTTCTCAGCTCTGCCACAGGTGAGGGATGGAGATGTCTCTGAGCAGGAAAGGCTCTCAGAGGCCATCGAATCCAATCCCTTCATTTTTACAAATGAGGAAACTGAGGTACTCAGAGAGGTCATATAGTTGATAAATGGCAGTGTTGAGACTTGATTATAGGTGGACCAGAAGTAAGATACTGTCAGGAAGATGGAGGATTGGAAGAGAAGATGGGCTGGTCAGGTGGTGAGGGATGACAGCTGGGCAGCTGCTCCACTAGTCCTTGAAAATGGCAGGATTTGAGGAAGGTTGTCCATATGTTGAGTGGAACCTCTGAAGTGAACTTACAGAAGAACGTGGACTCACACAAGAAGGGTGGGCAAGGAAATCATAAGAGCAGAAGGAGAGGGAAAATGACTGCTGGGAGTCTGAGAAAGCAATTTCAGTAGCGTCTTCCCACCCCATCCCACCCCAGTGGTGTATCTGCGGTCAGCACAAAATGCTGGAGAACTGTTTGCCTTTTTTTGTGGGGGCAGTGGGGTGGGGAGGCTGTGGAGCATTGAACCAAGGGGCAGGATCAGGGAGAGAACACGTATATGTGGGGGGAGGCAGGTATTCGCTCGTGTCCGCCATTTTAGCCGTCCATGGTAGAGTCTTAGAACATAATCCCCAATTTAGCCTCAGACACTTCCCAGTTGTGTGACCCTGGGCAAGTCACTTGACCCCCATTGCCTAGCCCTTACCACTCTTCTGCCTTGGAGCCAATACACAGTATTGACTCCAAGACAGAAGGTCAGGATTTTATTTAAAAAAAAAAAGAACATAATCCCCATGGACCCAGGGGGCCCTCGTGTTCAATTACCCAGAAAATGCCTAGGATGGGATGGATCCTGCCTTGTTGGAAGGACCTTCCAAAGCGGTGAGATCCCAGCACCCTCCAAAGGAACTCTGAGCAATCACATGCATGTGCTGAGATTCCATGGGTCTAGCATTGAGGGAGGTCACAGCATCACACAGTGGGTAGGGTCCCCACAAGTCTAATCTCTAAATCATTTCTGACTTCCCTGACTATGCCATGAGGCCAGGGCTTCAGGACTTCCTGACCAGGTGACCTTGGGTGAGTCATTTCAGCTAAGCCTCGGTTTCCTTGCCTAGGAAACAGGGGAGAATGAGCTCTCCCTGTAGGAGGAGGTGCTTGGTAAACCTTGAATTCCAGGAACAATGTGAGATTTTAGCACTGCTAAGAAAG
Organism: Monodelphis domestica; assembly: GCF_027887165.1. NCBI lineage: Eukaryota > Metazoa > Chordata > Mammalia > Didelphimorphia > Didelphidae > Monodelphis > Monodelphis domestica. The sequence continues at coordinate 394,604,645 of NC_077230.1, forward strand.
GGAATGAGAAGGAGAAAGTAACCTGGAGATGGTTTCAGATTTGCCTTTGGCAATTCCCAGCGTGGGAGCAGAAGCAAGACCCTTTCCCTTCTGAGTCTATTTATTTTAACTTTCTGGAGAGTGGGGAGGAATAACCCGCCTCCCAGTGCTTTTGTGAAGAGGGCTGTTCAGTCCTGTCTGATTCTTCATCGGAAGAAGCTTCATTGGGGTTTTCTATGAAAAAAAAACCTTTACCTTTCAGTTTGGGATCAATATCACATATCAGTTCTAAGGCAGAAGAGTGGGAAAGGCTACACCATGGAAGTTAAGTGACTTGCCCAGGGTCACAGAGCTAGGAAGTGTCTGAGGCTAGAATTGAATCCAGGACCTCTGGTCTCTGGGGCTGGCTCTCTGTCCACTGAGCTAGGAGTTTTCTTGACAAAGATATTGGAGTGGTTGGCCAGTTCCTTTGCCAGCTCATTTGACAATTGAGGAAACTGAGATCAACAGGATTAGGTGACTTTCTCTGGGCATTCAGGTATTAAAAAGTGGCTGTGGTCAGATAGGAACCATATTATAAACCATAGCTTTCTACAGAAAATTAAGGTGATTATTTTCTTCTCAATTTCCAAGATGGCAGGCAGTGGGGTGGGGAGAGCCAGTCTTGATAGTTTCTGGCATGGATCCCTTTGGCAATCTCATGAAGCCCGTGATCCCTTTCTCGGTGTTTTAAATTAATAAAATAAAACATAGGACTATAAAGGAAGCCAATTATATTGAAACTAAAGTATACATATATACACATATACTTTAAGTTCAATATAATTGAAATATATATTAATATATATAAATAAATATATCTTAAAATTTATTGACCCAAGCTAAGAATCTCTGATCTCCAAGTTCTTTTATCCAGCACTGCCAATATTTTCCAAAGGCCTCACTAGATTTAAAATTGTGTTTTTTTTTTAAACCCTTTCTTGCCGTCTTGGAATCAATACTGTTTATTGGTTCCAAAGCAGAAGAGTGGTAAGGGCTAGGCAATGGGGATTAAGTGACTTGTCCAAGGTCACCCAGCTAGGAAGTATCTGAGGTCATATTTGAACCCAGGACCTCCAGTCTCTAGGTCTGTTTCTCCATCTACTGAGCTACCCACTCTGTTCTTTGTTTCTAGAAAATACTTTCTCATGATTGCCCCACATGCCAGTGTCATGAGCAGTCAGCTCCAGTGGCCTTTTCACTTTACTGGACTGGTTATCTCATTCAATCCCACCTCCTAATTTACTTTTTTTTATTAAAATACTATAGGGCAGTCAAATAGGGCAGTGGATAGATTGCCACCTGGAGTCAGGAGATCTTGGGTTCAAATCTGGCCTCAGACACTTCCTACCGGTATGACTTTAGGTAAGTCACTTAACCCTGATTGCCTAGCTCTTGCCACTCTTCTGCCTTGGAACCGATACTTAGTATTGATTCTAAGACAGAATGTAATGGTTAAAAAAAAATTCTAAAAAATTTAGGAGAATATAGAATCAACCTCAGAGTCAGGAAGACTTACCTCTGACATGTACTGACTGTGTGACCCTGGGTAAGTCACTTGCCCACTTAGTACCCCCAGCAACTCTGAGGATCTATGTTGCAGAGATGGTACAGAGATAAGCACTTGAGATAGCAATTGCAAAGTATTTCATATAGTATCTGGCACTTAGTAGATGCTGATGGAGGGAGGCCCCTCAGTTGGTCAATAAACATTTATTTATTTATTTATTTTAAACCCTTACCTTCCGTCTTGGAGTCAATACTGTGTATTGGCTCCAAGGCAGAAGAGTGGTAAGGGCTAGGCAATGGGGGTCAAGTGACTTGCCCAGGGTCACACAACTGGGAAGTGTCCCCTAGGACCTCCCATCTCTAGGCCTAGCTCTCAACACACTGAGCTACCCAGCTGCCCCCTCAATAAACATTTATTAAGCACCTATTGTGTGCCAAGCACTGAGGATTCTCAGCCCAGGAGTTCCCTATGACCTAGTCCCTCTCCCTTACATCTCACACTTGGAGGCTGCTGAGTAGAATGGTTAGAGCTGGCTTCACAGTGTCATCGCTGACACAGACTGGTTGGTTGTGGGCCTCCAGCACTCAGTATCTGCAGGCAATTCTAGGACTATGAGATGCAGAGAAGGTTCCACCTGAACTAGTTGGGGCCGGGCTTCTTCCAACGGAAGCTCTCTGCCCCAGTGAGATCAGAAAGCTGCTTAAAAAGCAACAAAAAAGAAAACTTCCCATTAAATATGAAAAATGAAGCCCAGAGACGAGAGGTGGCAGAGATCGAATCCAGAGCCTCTGAGCCCAAACCGACACCCCCACTTGGCCGAGGAGTTTAGGACACGGGTATACTACATATAAAATGATTTTTATTATTCAAACAAACAAACAAACAAACTCCATTGCACAGTTTTTAGAAGAAGCCTTTGAAAACATCGAGCATCTTGGCTGCACTTTGGGTGAGGATTGCTTTTGGTCCTCCCCAGTCGTGTAAGAGAGAGGAGAGAAATGGGCCCACACAGACCGGTACCTGTCCGCAGTGGGCAGCCCGGCAGACCTTTGGTCCTCAAAGTGAGAGCTTCAGGGGCTTTCCAAGCCCAAGCCCTGGCTTGCAGGCCCCTGAACCACTTTCATATGGCTGCCAGGCCAGTCTGGTGACAAAAGAATCCCTTGCACGTCGCTGCTAACGTTTCAAAATGCTTGTGACGGCAGAGACGTTTCCTGTTTTCTCTTCGAAACAAACAAAAAAGACATTTCTACTGGGAAAACGAAAACACACACGAACACTCAAAAGTCAAAAAATATATATATATTTCCTTTCCTATATGGAAAGAGGAGTGATTCTTACTAATAACTCAGGATTGAGAAGGGATGCTACTGAAGATCCAAAATAGGTCCCTCCATTTCAACCGAGAAACAGAGATATCTAAGATGGGGGTTTCTTTCAAATCTCTCTGCTATGTAAGTTTTTGTGGAATGTCAGTCTGACCTAGTACTCTTTTTTTTTTAACCCTTACCTTCCATCTTAGAATCAATACTGTGCATTGGTTCCAAGGAGAAGAGCAGTCAGGGCTAGGCAATGGGGGTCAAGTGACTTGGCCAGGGTCACACAGCTGGGAAGTGTCTGAGGCCAGATTTGAACCCAGGACTTCCTGTATCCAAGTCTGGCTCTCCATCCACTGAGTTACCCAGCTACCCTCTGGCTCTTGATCTCATTCCTTGACCTCTGTCCTCCCTTCCCACCAAAGTTAATATGATACACATATATGGGGGTCCATCAGTTTTAAAAGTAAGCCATTCCTGCTCATTGGAATCTCTTGGCAAAACAAAGCCCAGAGCAGTGATGCCCCAGGACCATCGGGAGCTCAGTTCGGCGGCCGAGTATCAGCTGCTGCTTTCTCTTGGACCTCGTCATATTGAGGAGGAGGAGTCAAAGGTTCTATTGTGGGAGGAGGGTGGTTCCCCTCTGGCAGGTTGATTCGAAAATCCTTCAAGTGAAGCTTTTCTGATTTAATCCTTCGGACTTTCAGGGGCTTCAGGCGTTTGGCCAGCCTGGAGTTCTGCCTGTCTGGCAGGTGGGTCTCGGTGTCGGCCCGGGTTGTCGTGGGAGTCGTCTCGTCCAGCCCCGTCAGGGACTCGTAGGATGGGAGAGACATGTTCATCCCAGGGTTCTGTTCCAATTCTCTCGTCTCCGAGTAATTGGTATTCATCACTTCTTCATAGCTGGGGACATAATATCTTGAGTGGGATTCCTCCTCTTCTTGGCTGTAATACAGCAAATACAAAGCATCTGTTAGCTGAGGGCAATGGAGAAATGGAGGTGACAAAGGTCAGCACCGGTCCCGAGATGTCTCACATGCGACCCACTCAGACAACACACATGGGAAGAGAAGTGTCCAATGACGCATCCAAGGGTAAAAGTTTGTGTATTAATATGTGTTCCTTCCTAGCTTGTCCCCACAAATAACCAAAGCAGCAGTATAGAAAGGGAGCTTCTTTTTTAAAGCTTCACCACCCCACTGGCTTACCTGTCTTCTTCTTCTTGGGTCTGAGTTCCGACAGCTGCTTCATGCTGGATTCTGGCTATCTCCTCCTCCCCTTGCCTTTGTTTCCTCTTGTCCCGGATGCTCAGGCAGATGGAAAGGAGCAGGAGCATGATCCCAGCACCTACCAGCACATAAGCCACAGAGAATGTCTTGCTCTTAAGGATACTACCACCGGGGCTGCTGCTGTTCCCATGCATCAATGGTTTGTCCGAGTGGCTAAATCCTGGGACGAGATTCCACACCGCCATGATGATCCCCAACACCAGCATGCCTAGCCCGATGGCAGTCAGGGCATAGTGGGAGCCATTGGCCTTGGACTGAGCCATCATTGCCACATACAAACACTGAACAGGTAGACGTTAGCTGGTGTGTTTGTTTTCAAAGTAAGGCAAAACAACAGGCTAAGTGAGCTTTCAAGAGATAACTTCAAGTATCCTCCAAATAAATCCTGAACTTCTCTTCTTCACCAAAAGATCTGAAAGGAAGATAGAAATAGGGAAGAGGGAAATTAATTCAGATCTCGAAAATTTCCTAGCTCGGTGACCCTGGGCAAGTCACTTAACCCTAAGTGCCTTACTGATCTTCCCTTGGAACCAAAACTTAGTTTTGGTTTAAAAACAACAACAAATAGTAGGGCTTAATAAATGGAAAAGAAATTCAATCTAATCTAAAAAGTATTAGTTAAACAATTAGAAACGGTTTCATCTTTGCATTACAAGAGCCTAGGACAGTGTCTGGACTATGTTGTTATTTCAGTCATTTCAGTTGTGTCTGACTCTCTGTGACCCCATTTTGGGGTCTTCTTGGCAATGGGAAAGGGAATCCTTTATTCTCTTTGACTCATTGGAGTTAACACTTTAGTTAATGATTACTTAAGTACCCCTACTTAGTACCTCACAATCTAGTGAAGTACAAAGTAGGGGTACTTTCAATCAAAAGGCAGACAAAGGAGAGTTAATCCTGTCTTCACAATCTAGTAAGGTACTAAGTAGAGGCACTTGAGTTACTGTTAATCAAAGCACAATCTAGTGAGGTACTAAGTAGGGGTACTTTCAATCAAAAGGCAGACAAAGGAGAGTTAATCCTGTCTTCACAATCTAGTAAGGTACTAAGTAGAGGCACTTGAGTTACTGTTAATCAAAGCACAATCTAGTGAGGTACTAAGTAGGGGTACTTTCAATCAAAAGGCAGACAAAGGAGAGTTAATCCTGTCTTCACAATCTAGTGAGGTACTAAGTATGAGTACTTCCAAGGCCAACAGGGTGAAGTGACTTGCTCAGGGTCACACAACTAATAAATGACTAAGGCTGGATTTGAACTCATGAAGATGAGTGTTCCTGATTCCAAGCCCAGTGCTCCATCCACTGCACAACCTAGCTGCCCATAACATATGTCAAGCATATACAGAAAAAGTCATTAGTAAGTTTTATGTGTTGATTCACTGATTTATTTTCAAATACTAGGAATACAAAGACAAAAGGAAAAATGGTCTCTCTTCTCAAGGAGTTTCTAAGAGGAGTCTGTCCCTTTGGAGGAAAGAAGGGAGACAGCAGTAACAAATAAAGAAATCAGGGAAGACTTCCCAGGGAATATGTACCACTAAACTGAATTCTGAGAAGAAAGCTAAAGATTCTAAGAAACTATGTTGAGAAAGGGCTGTACTCCCACTCTGTGGGACAATTTGTTCTAGGGAATTTCAGAAGCATCTAGAGCTATAAAGGATCCCAGAGCAAGTCACTTCACTGTTTGCCTCAGTTTCCTCATCTGTCAAATGAACCAGAGAACAAAATGGCAAGTCACTCCAGTATCTTGACCAAGAAAACCCCAAATGAGTCCATGAAGAGTCAGACATGACTGAAAAATGACCAAACAAAAACAGGGCCCCGGGTTCAATTCCCTGACTTTGAGCTCAGAAATGAGCCCTCTGACTCCAAAACCACAATGCTTCTTCTTTTAAGTAGCAGCCTTGGACCCTCATCTGGAAGTAAGCCACCAGTTCGGAGCCTTATCAAACAGACACTCAAAAACTATTTCTTGATTTAGAAGGAAGCTAGCTTGGGTAGGACTTGGGCTAATCAGCCTGGGTCAGAAGAAGGATGGAGCTCAGGGAAGGTAATGGCTCTTAACAGCCTCTGCCAACAGCCCTGTCCTGCTCAGAAGCCCTCACCAGAACTGTCATATTTTTGGCATCACTGGGATGAATTTTGGGGCCCTACATGGGCAAGGTCTTGTTTTTAATCCTGCATTCCTGTCAGTCCCCAAAACAGGGATTACTTCTCTGTTATCTGAAAGCCGATGGCATTTTCTCATTCGATAATTATGGTGAATCAACATCTGTTCCTTGGTTTAAAAATAGTTAAAAAAAAAAAGGATATTTGGGGCTATAATATCTCAAAGTCCACATACCAAAGGGTCAACACATACTTATCTGACCAACTCTTATTATGCTATGACAAAACCTTAGGCATCAATCACTCAATGAGCATTTATTAAATGTTTACTGTGTGGGAGCAGCTGGGTAGCTCAGTGGATTGACAGCCAGACCTAGAGATGGGAGGTCCTGGATTCAAATCTGACCTCAGACACTTTCCAGCTGTGTGACCCTGGGCAAGTCACTTGACCCCCATTGCCTAGCCCTTACCACTCTTCTGCCTTGGAGCCAATACACAGTATTGGTTAAAATACACAGTAAGGGTTAAACAAACAAACAAATAAATGTTTACTGGGCACCATGGTTAAATTGATGCTAATCCCAAGGATACTAAGACCAAGAAGAAAATAATCCTTGCCTCCAAGGGGCTAAAGGAAAGTTTTCCAGGAAGATGTCTCTCTGGTGTCTTTGTATCCCTAGAACAACTAGAGGCAGGTAGGTGGCACCATGGTGCATAGAATGCTGGGCTTGGAATCGGGAAGATTCATCTTCATGAGTTCAAATTCAGCCTCAGACACTGACTAGTTGTATGTCCCTGGCCACTTCATTTTCCCTGTTGGTCTTGGTTTCCTTATCTGTCAAATGAGCTGGAAAAGGAAATGACAAGCTATGCTACTATCTTTGCCAAGAAAATCCTACATGGGGACGTGAAGAGTTGGACACTAATTAAACTTCAACAAGAGACATTCCCAGAACACAGTGCTTGACACATAGTAGGAGCTTGAAGAATGTATGTTGAGTGTTTGATTACTTCAAGTGATTCTGCCTCCTCACCCCACATGGAGCATAAGAGAAAGGAGTCCAGATGGCCATTTGTACAGCCATATTTCACACTCATCACATTGTTTTCAATGATGGTTCCCCAAACAGACGCTGGAATGGATGGAAAGCATGTGTATACCCTTGCCTTCCCACTGGAGGCTGCGACCAAGATAGGAAGACTGTCCATCTGAATCCATTCTACCGAAGTCTACTTTTCCTGCTTTTCTCCTTCTTAGGTTTGGTGGCAGTAACACAGAGCACCAACCATAGCTGTGTTTAGTCTTGAGTTCTTTCCTTTGAGGAAGGACAGAAGGGGGCTAATTTTGTGTTTGCAGGTATGTGGAAGATGGTTGCTTCCAAGCAGGACATCCTGGATGAACCCATCCTCCCCCCTCCGTGTAAACCTTAAAATTTCTTAGACTTATAAATGTTGGAAATTTCACCATTGGGAAATTTTCTACTTGAAAAATTTCCTACTGATAGTCTATTGGAATGTGAACACCCTTGGCATGGGAGAAGGACCCTTCTCCTCCCTACTTAAGATTACTTTAGGACAGAAACCTTTTGCTGAACAATGGAAAGGGCTTTGACCTATGCTTAAGCATAGAACAGGAAGTTCTTTGAGTCATGATTGATTTTAGAATTGATACAATAGAGATACTTGGAATGACAGAACCAGGTCTTGGAAATTACAATCTCCACCCTACTCAGTCCTAACAGGATTTAGGAAGGGCTGCAGCATAGATCAAAATTTAATTATTCCAATCTTCACCCTACTCGGGGTAACAGGATTTAGGAAGGGCTGCAGCAAAAGGATCAAGATTTAATTATTTGAGAATATGACCTTCAACAGACATGTGCAAAGCCACAGACCTCTGGGCGGTCCTGGGTTAAGCTAGAGCCACCATTGGCACAGGGAAGACATGGACAGTGATTGGTAGATGTGAGAACTGAGGGGAGGGAACTTAGATGGTTTCCTTAAAGACAGCGGGGTCTGAGGACTGGGAGGTTGGAGAGGTTTTGCTCTGAGAGGTTGTGCTCTGAGAAGCTTGCTCTGAAGGAAGCTGGAGGTGGAGGCCCCTGAGACTGTATCTCCATTTTGGTCATGTGAGTGATAGGGACTGATCTCTTTTCTGTGCCTCAGCTATCTAAGGGCTTGGGCCTTTTGGCCCAGCCTAAACAGAGGGGGTATTTAAGCCCTATTCCCTTCTCTCTCTCTCTCTCTCTCTCTCTCTCTCTCTCTCTCTCTCTCTCTCTCTCTCTCTCTCTCTCTCTCTCTCTCTCTCTCTCTCTCTCATACCTTTCTTCCTCCTGTTTGTAATTAAACTCCATAAAAGGTTGACTGCTGACTTGAGTTTTCATTAAGGAATTACATAGCTGAATTCCTTGGCGACCTTAAATTAATATATATCAGTCTTTTAAAGTGATTTCCTTGTCACATCCGTCATGGCTCCTGCATATGGAACATTATGCAGTTTATAAAGCAAAGCTACTGGCGGGATTTTCCATTTCCTTCTCCAGCTCACTTTACAGATGAGGAAATTGAGGCAAACAGGGTTAAGTGACTTGCCCAGGGTCACACAGCTACTAAGTATCAGAGACCAGATTTGAACTTACAAAAGTGAATCTTCCTGACTCCCAACCTGGCTTTCTGTCCACAGTGCCATCTAGCTTGCTCCTTCCTTCTTTCCTCCCACCCTTCCTTCCTTCCTTCCTTCCTTCTTCTCTCTCTCTTTCTTTTCCTTTTTTCTTTCTCTCTCACACTCTTTTTTTTTAAACATTGCATCTTAGAATTGATACTAAACCCACCCCTATTTCCTTTAGCTAATCTTTTTTTTTTTAACCCTTACATTTCATCTTGGAATCAGTGCTAACTATTGGTATTAGTTGTGTGAACCTGGACAAGTCACTCAACCTCTGCCTGCCTCAGTTTCTTCATCTGTAATATGAGGATCATAAGAATACACCTTCCAGGGTTAGTATGAGAATGAGTGAAACTCTCTGTAAAGTCTCAGCACAGTGCCTGGCATATAGTAAATGTTTAATAAATGCTGGTTCCCTTGTACTGGGCTAATTATCAGGGACATGAATAGGTAAAAACATGAATACCTCTCCCTGCTGACACTCTGTGATTCACTCATAATTCAGAATATTGCCCAAAAGAGCCTGATACCTACCAGCTGTTACCAGAAGCAATTCAGGGGATACCTGCCAACAGTCCTTCATGCTAAAGTCTTGGGTTCAAGATTTGCCTGCAAAAAAGCACACAGAACCAGATGTCTTAGTCGAAGGTGAGGATTTCCATCTTGAGTGTATTAAAGTATTTTGTTGTTCAGTCATTTTTTTTAACCCTCACCTTCCATCTTGGAATCAGTACTGTGTATTGGCTCTAAAAGAGAAGAGCAGTAAGGGCTAGGCAATGGGGGTCAAGTGACTTGCCCAGGGTCACACAGCTAGGAAGTGGTTAGATTTGAACTAGGACCTCCTGTCTCTGGGCCTGACTCTCCATCCACTGAGCCACCCAGCTGCCCCCAAAAGTCTAAACGTTTTCTGGTGATCTCACAGTATCATCTCAGACACAGTAGGCAGAATCCTGAAGGGTAAGACAGACTGAACATTCTCCAGGTGGGACCCAGAGGAGGAGGCAGCTCCTGCTCTCCTCCTCGAGACTGCAGGCCCCCACCATGACTGGATCTTTGCATCTGTGCCTACACCAGAACATCCTGGGGGGCCCTAAGAACAACGAGAGCTTCCTGGGACTGGTGAAGAAAATGCAGGCAATACATTTATCCCAGCCTCTGGACCCAAGACTGGAAACCTTCCCGAGTGCCTAGTCTGTCCCTTAGAATGAAGAACCAGAGCACAGAACAATGGGCAGAGAAGGAGCCTGGAAGAGACCCTCAGGGGAAACTAAGTAGCATAGTAGATAGAGCACCAAGCTTGGAATTGGGGGAACATGGGCTCAAAGCTGGCTTCAAATACTTCCCATCTGTGTGACCCTGGGCAAGTCAGTTCATCTCCATTGCCTGGCCCTGACCACTCTTCTGCCTTGGAGCCAATATCTGGTATTGATTCTAAGATATAAAATAAAGGGTTTAAAAGAAGGCAAGAAGGATAAGTAGGTGGCACAGTAGATAAGAGTGCCAGACCTGGAGTAGGGAGGTCCTGGGTTCAAATCTGACCTCAGACACTTCCTAACTGTGTGACCCTGGGCAAGTCACTTAACCCCCATTGCCTAGCCCTTACCACTCTTCTGCCTTGGAACCAATACACAGTATTGATTCTAAGATATATGGCAAGGGTTAAAAAAAAAAAGAAGGGGTAAAGGCAAGAGGAATAAGTAGGTAGCATAGCAGATAGAGTGCCAGGCCTGGAGTAGGGAGGACCTGGGTTCAAATCTGACCAGATACTTCTTAGCTGTGTGACCCTGGGCAAGATTTAACTCTCCATTGTCTAGCTCTTGCCCATCTGTCTTAGAGTTGTTACTATGACAGAAAGGAAGGGTTCAAAGAGAGACCATTAGAAATGAAAGGGAAAGTAGAACAGAGACAGAAGGACTGGAGGGCCTTTAGAGATGGCTGAGTTCAACTTCTTGCAGACAGGGAAACCGAGGCACAGGGAAGACCCATCAGATCAGTAGTAAGTGGCAGGACTAGACTATGAACCCAATATTCCCAACTCCAAATGCAATACTCTCTCATTTTACAAATGAGAACATGAAGGATCCTGGCATGAGAAATATCTTTACGTGATTGTAAGATCCTAGATGTGGTGCTGGAAGGGACCTTCAAGTCATCAAGTCCTACCCCCTGTTTTACAGATGAGGAACTGAGAGGTTTGGGGCATTCAGATCCCAGATTCAGAGCTAGAGGGAACGTTTACGGTCACCACCTCCAGTCCCCTAATTTTCTAGGCAATGGGGGTAAGTGACTTGGCCAGGGTCACACAGCTAGGAAGTGTCTGAGGCCATATTTGAACGCAGGTCCTCCCTCCTCTGGGTCTGGTGCTCTATCCACCGTGCCACCCTGCCACCTCCCCAGTCCTCAATTTACAGACATATGGAGGCAAAGCAGCAAGTTGTCAAAAGACAGTGACAAATTCAGGATTCGAATCCAGGTTCTCTGGCTTCTGTCCGCTGCACCAGACTCCCAGATTCATTCCCGATGCCAGCCATCGAGGCTTCTGCAAGTTGTGCACCTCGTAGAGAGGAGGGGATCTTGCCTGGGCGCGGACAGACCTCTCAGCTCCCACAATAAGGAGGCCTCTTTGCTGTTCTGCCCGGCACACCTCCTCCTGCTAGGCTGCAGAATCAGGAATGATACCCCTGGTGCTCGGCTAGAAAGAAACAAGCCGCTCTACATTCAGACAAAGGAAGGATTCACAGGGGCTCAGGACCTGCCAAGTTTCAACCCACAAATCCCAGGTCGAGGCAAATGGGGACCTAGAATGAATGGTTGGTGCCGTCCCATGGTGAGGTTCAGATCACATCCAGACAGACCACAGGGCACAGGGACGGCAGATTCCATTTCAGAGAAACAATCAGGAACCTTTAAACCAGTGCATGGGAGGGGGGAAAGGGAGCAATTAAGGAAATAAGTACACCCCCCCCCCAACCTTCTGTCTTAGAATCTATACTGTGTATTGGTTCTAAGGCAGAAGAGTGGTCAGGGCTAGGCAATGGAGGTGAAGTGACTTGCCCAGGGTCACACAGCTATTGTCTGGGCCTAGATTGCAAACATCTTTAGTTAAGAAAAAAGAGAGGGAGGGGAGGTGCAGCTGGGTGGATCAGTGAATTGAGAGCCAGGCCTAGAGATGGGAGGTCCTGGGTTCAAATCTGACCTCCAATGGCCAGGGTAGGCCCCACAGATTCCAACAAATTGGTTCCCCCAGTAGCTCTTTTTGAATTTTCAACCACAATTCTATGAATGAACCAGGAATCCAATCTTCAAAATCAACCTGGATGAAAACCAAGCCAGGGGCATTTTTAGGCTACTAAGAAGAGGATGGTCATTTTTCTTTGAGGGTCAATCTGTGACAGGGCCAGAATCTATTTTATAAACTATAGCTCTCCCAAGAGTTTTCTGCAGAAGAGAGAAGGAGGGGGATGACGATGGGATTTTTTAGACCAGTTTAGTCTCAAGCATAAAAACCCTGCCCTTTCCCAGAGTTCCGCTAGGCCCACACTAATTCTGAAGCTTTGGGTCTGCTTGAAGACAATCTGTCTTGCCCAAATCAGGAAACTTTCATTTTTAGCAAGAGTGGTTCCCAAACTTTCTGCCAAGAGGTCCTTTTGGTTCTCGGTACTCCCTTCCCTTTCACTATCCCTGCCTTAAAGAAAAGGATTATTATCTGCTTCTCTTGGCTCATACATTTAGCCTGACTTCCTGGGGTAGTTTTAGGAGAATCCTAAGATGGTCACTTATCTATGTGGCCTTGTACAAGTCACTTCCCTGAGTGAGCTTCAGAATCCTCGTGTGTAAAATGGGTTTGCCTTACCAGCTCACAGAGTCAGCCTGAGGATGATTTAAATGTCAATATTATTTTAACTGTTGCTAAAGTCCCCCTTTGGGCAGATATGGAGCATAGAGGATAGATAGGCCTAAATTAAGAAGACTCTCAAGTTCAAATACTGTCCCAGACACTTCCTAGCTGTGTGACCCTGAGCAAGTCACTTCACCTTATTTGCCTCAGTTTCCTCATCTGTAAAGTGAGCTGGAGAAAGAAATGGCAAATCACAATAGCATCAACTCACTGGGGGAGACTAGGCATGTTAATCTCCTAAAGACTTCAATTGGGGAGATTTCAACATGCTCATCTCCCAAAAGAATCACAGGGGGGATTGTTGGAAGAGAATTTCTCTCTCCATTACGTCATTTTGTTTAACATTATCTTTCAGTGACCTGGAGGTCAAAGACCACTGAGTAAATTCAGGTATAGACAAGCCCTCAGAGAAAGGAAGTTAAAGAATCAAGGAACCAACAAGACAGGAAACTGATTCCATAGACACTCCTCCTCTGGGCAGCCCAGGCAAATTAAGAAACTACAGTTGGTTCCTTAGATGTGATGTGTGAGAACTAGTAGATGGAGAAAAGAGCTTATAAGGGGAGACCCAAGAGCCTATGAGGGTCTTCTGGCTGGAGTGTGAAAGCTGGAGGGACCCTTGTTGGTGGTGAGCTTCAATCCATCATGGTGGCCAATAGATTAGTAAGCTAAATACCTCTCTATCTCTTTCCTCCCATTCCCTCTCTTTATTACTACTTCTTTGATATAATAAAGTTATTAAGCCACTATCAGCCTCATCATTTTAATTATTACATTGCCAAAAAACCCCAAACGGGGTCAGGAAGAGTTGGACATGACTGGAGAATGACTAAACAACAACCCTGAGGGTACTGGGTCCCTGAGGAATCCCAACCTGCTTTGCTAGAGTGCAGGTCCCAATACAATCCAACTGAAAAATCCTTGACTGAATTTGTGACTTCATTCAGAGGCCTGTCTCTCTCCCCATCAGAATTCTCTGGGGTCCTTTAGTCCGTCCCTCCATAGCACTATACCCTGACTCTAGGAGCCCTCCCTAATGAAAGCCTGTGTTTCCTTTTTAATTTATTGGCCCAGAACTTGAGCCGAATCAGGGAAGCCCAGACTAGGAAGTCACTAAACAAGCATTGGTGTGTTGGTTAGCTTTGCTGAAACTGCTTCTTTCCCTTCTTTCTTTTGTATTCTTTGTTATAAGGGAAGGCTCTCTGGGTAGGTGAGTGTGGTGGGGGGTTGGACGTGGAAGTCTGTAAAATATAAAAGCTACAGATTTATCAATAGAGTCACCAGGCATAGAGCTGGATGGGACCACAGTGGCCATCTGGTCCAAATCACTCATTTTCTGGATGAGGGGAAAAAAAAGGCCCATCATGGTTAAATAATGTACATAAGCTCACATAGGTAAAATTTGAACTCAGCTCCTTTGATTTTGGAGCCTGTGCTTTCCCCCCTTTAACACATCTTCTCAAAAAAAAAAAAAGGCATCCTGTGGCCTTTGATTAAAGAAAGGCATCTTGTGAAAGGGAAACCTTATCACACTAGCAGCTTAATACAGTGCCTGGAAGAGAATTGTTGTTTAATCAGTTTTTGATTGTGTCCTACTCTTTGTGATCTCATTTGAGGTTTTCTTGGAGTGGTTTGCCATTTTCTTAAAGTTCGTTTTATTGATGAGCAAACTGAGGTAACTAGGGTTAGATGACTTGCCCAGGGTAACACAGCTTTTTCTGTTGTTCAGTTGTGTCTCATTTTTTGTAGCCCCATTTGGGGTTTTCTTGGCAGATTCTAGGGTGGCTTGCCATTTCCTTCTCCAGATCATCTGACAGATGAGGAAGCTGAAGCCAACAGGGTTAAGTGACTTGCCCAGGGTCACACAGCTAATAAGTATCTGAGGTCACATTTGAACTCAGATCTGTCTGACTCCATGGCATGCACCATCCAGCTTCATAAAATAAACAGTTAATAAATGTTTGTTGACATGACTTGACTAGACTGACTACCTCTTGGGGCCACCCATTCTACTGGACAGATTTTATTATCAGAAGGTTTGGCCATATAGCAAGGTGCCATTTTCCTGCCTTGACTCTTCCACCTACTGGGCCTAATTCCACCTGAGAAGAAAGCAGATCCTTCTGTGTGACAATCCTTTGAATCCTTGAAAAAGGCCAAATCTTGCCAGCTCAGACACCTCTGAGAATTCTTCTCTTCTCCAGAGTAAACATCTCCAGTGCCTTAAATCAGCCCCATGTATGATCCCAAAGCCCATCGCCATCTTGGATACCCTCCAGTGGACTGATATAGTGACATACCTTCTAATACATGTCTCTGTCTCTGTCTCTGTCTCTGTCCCCCTCTTTCTTCATCTCTTTGTCTCTCTCTCTCACCCGCTGTCTCTCTCTCTCTTCCTGCTCCTTCTCTTCCTCTCTTTATCTCTGTCTCTCTCTCCTTTCTCTCTGTCTCTCCCTCTCTCTGTCTCTCTCTTCCTCTCTCTCCCTTCCCCTTTCTTCATCTCTTTGTCTCTCTCTCTCACCTGCTGTCTCTCTCTCTTCCTGCTCCCTCTCTTCCTCTCTTTATCTCTGTCTCTCTCTCCTTTCTCTCTGTCTCTCTCTTCCTCTTTCTTCATCTGTCTATCTGTCTTTCTCTCTCTCTCTCTCTCTCCCTTTCCCTCTCCCTCTCTGTCACTCTCTCCTTGTCTCTTTCTCCTTCTCTATCGCTGTCTCTCCCCCCACCATGTGTGTGTCTATATCTCTATATACCTATACACTATATACTATATAGATGGTGTGAGGGCAGTAAGGCGATCAGTTCTCTTGTCCCTCAGTGCAGTCATTTGACCAAATCAATCATCAACTAACAGATAGGCATTTATGGCATTTATACAGCCTTTACTGTATATACTGTATACACTGGGCTAAGCACTGTGAATACAAAAACAAAGGTGAAATGCATCTGCCCCCACAGGAGCTAAAACTGTATAAGGAAGCAAAGTGGCAAGAATTCTGGCCTGGTAGATAAGAGCTACCAGGGCTCCACTCTGGATCTGGCATTTAACCAACTTGTGTGACTTTAGGCAAATTCCAGGGAAGCAGAGTTGTACAGGGGAGAAAGAGTACTGGCTTTAGCCTCTAAGGACTTGAGTTCAAATCTCTGCCTTTACCTCAGTTTCTTCATCTGTAAAATGAAGAGGTTGCCTCTTAAAGAGGCTTCATAAATACTGGCTGATATCCTGATCCTTAGACTTCTTTCTCAGCCTTAGTTTTTTCATCTGTAAAATGGGGATAAATTTTGTAGCACTGCCTCTGCCTCACAAGGGTCGTCTGAGCAGAAAATGCTGAAGATAGGTGAGGCTGGAGGAGGAGGGACTAGGGGGAGCAGTTTGTCCGGTTTCTCTCGGTCATTTCCTTCCCCACCATAAAAACCAGCTTCCCTCCTGTGAGTCATTTCTCCATCTCTAAATCTGACATTCACTGAATGGGCTGTAAATGATTGACTTTGGAAGGCCTAATTATAAAACAGGCCTGCACCAGGATTAAGAGAGAGTGCAGAACTCACTGGGTGGGGAGAAGAGAGGAAGCCAGGCATCTAATGGGGCAGATTCACTTGGCAACCCTTCCTATTCATCTAACTTTGGGCATCTCTACTTCCCAGCTCCCCCTTCCCCCTAGGTCGTTGAGTCCAATTCCTTCATATAACAGAAAAAAAAACTTGGGGCCCAGAGAGTTTTTAAGTGACTCTCCTAAAGTCACACAGCTCATATCTGAGGCAAGATTTGCATCCAGGATTTCCTGATGCCAAGTCGGGCTCTCTAATCACACTGCCTCAAAACTGCCCAAAGAAAACCTGATACATTTCCTGAAGTGAAATACATTTGGAGCTGGGGAAGACTTTGGAAGCTGTCTTTTCCAACCCTCTCATTTTACCGAGGAGAAAATGGAGGCCCGCAGAAGAAATGAGTTGTCTGAAGTCACCTAAGAAGGAAGGAAGCAGAGAGAAGATTCTAGGCTCTCTCCTGTCTCCAGACCCTCTGCCCCATACTTCCTCTCTCCAGATAGAAGGAAGCCATTCTCTTTTCTTCTTCAGACTAGTCTTTTAATATTTGAACAATTTGGACTGGCCACAAATGGAGCAAGGAGGAAATACTGGCTCAGAAAATCTTTTTTCGGAAGTTTCCTCATTTGTAGCGATTTTTAATTCAGGCATGTAAATTCATCAGTGGGTTGGAAACGCCTTCCTTTGACGGACATGAGATTTGTTGTTTGGTTGTTTCAGTCTTGTCTGACTCTTTGTGACCCCATTTGGGTTTTTTTCTGGGCAAAGTTATCAGAACGGTTTGTCATTTCCTTTTCCTGATCATTTGACAGATGAGGGAACTGAGGCCAACAGGGTGAAGTGACTTGCCCAGGTTCACTCAGTAAGTGTCTGAGGCCAGGTTTGAACTTAGAAATATGAGTCTTCCTGATTCCAAGTCCAGTGCTCTATCCACTGTGCCACCAAGCTGCCCTATGGAAGAGATGTCAGTCTACAAGTTATATTCTGAGAGACTTCTTAGGGCACTCAGAAGTTCAGAGACTTGCCCAAGGTAACATAGGTGCGACTATGTATCAGAGCCCAAGTCTCTCTGACTTCCAGGCTTTTCCTACTCCTCCCTGCCTGCAGCTGTTAGCTCCTCTTCTTCCGTCCAACAAATTACTTTGTATTCACTTTATATATGTTGTATTTAACTCATTGTTTCCCCCAAACAGACTATAAACTCTTTGAGGTCAGGAATTGTTTCATTCTTTCCTTTGTATCCATGGCATCTAACAGAGGATTTGGCACAAAGCAGAATAATCACCGGCTTTATAAAAAATATATGCTTTCACATACTGTCTCCTTTGGTCTTCAAAAGACAGTTACAAGTGCCATCAGCTCTGTTTTAGAGATGAGGAAACTGAGGTTCAGAGAAGAGACTGACTTGCTCAAGGTCAGATGGTAAGCAGCAGAGCAGGCACTCAAACCCAAGCCAAGGCTCTAGGGCTGAGAAAGAAAAAAAAAAGCCCTTAGAGATAATCTAGTAGGATCACTTTACCAATAGGGGAAACTGAGTCCTAGAGAAGAGAAAAGATTTCTCCCGGGTCCCTTGTCTGGTAAATAGTAGTGATTTTGATTCAAATTCAGAATTTAAAATTCCCAATTAATAATAGCTAATATTTAAACAGTGTCTACTATGTGCCATACTCTGTGCTAAGAAGTTTACAATTATTATCTCATTAATCCCCAGAATGATCCTTTAAGGTAGGCCCTGTTATTATCCTCAATTTTATAAATAAGGAAACTGAGGCAAGCAGAGACTAAATAACTTGCTGAGGATCATACAGCTAAGAAATGTCTGAAGCTGGATTTGAACTCAAATCATCTTGATTCCAGGACCAGTGCTCCATCCACTATGCCAAAATCTCATTTTCTCTGTCTCCTCTCTATCTCTCTGTCTGTCTTTCTCTTTCTCCTTTCTATCTCTGTCTTTCCTTATCTGTCTGTCTCTCTTCCCTCTCCCTGTCTCTCTTCCTTTCTTCCTTCCCTCTCTTTCTGTCTTAGTAACAACTCTAAGCCAGAAGGGCAAAGGCTAGGCAAACAGGGTTAAGTAACCAGGGTCACATAGTTAGGAATTATCTGAGGTCACATTTGAACCCAGGTCCTTCTGAATGCAGGCCTGGCTCTCTATGCACTCTGCCACCTAGTTGACCCCTGTTGTGACAGGCTCCTCTCACTTTAATTCTCTCTCCACCTGGCAGTACCCTACCTGGTGCCAAGAGACAAATTCCTTTCTTGGAAATGAACCAGTGATGATGTCAAGATCATGGGATCAAAGAATCATAGCCTGAAGGTATCTCAGAGGTCATTTTGCCCAACTCTTTTATAGATGGGAAAACAGAGGCCCAGAGAGGATACGGCTAGGGTTTGATTTCAGTTCCCCTGAAGTCCTCTCCTGACTGACCTGAGCCCGCTAGGGAGAAGGAGGGTTTGGCCACCTTGTCTAGAAAACTGTGATATGTGAATGGAGTGGAACATCACTGCGTCAGAAGAAATGGTAAGTATGAAGCATTCAGAGAATCCTAGAAAGACTGACATGAACTGATGCATGATAAAGTCAACAGACTCATGAGGACAACATGGTAGAAAACTACAACAATGACAATGGAAAGAACCAAGAGAAATAAACTCAACAGCAACAACTGAATTGGTGTATAGAATGACTAAGCTAGGCAACTCTCTCTCTCTTTGAAAAAGTGGCAAACCACAGGTGTGGAAGGGTATAAACAGTGGTAAATTTGGTGGATGTGCTGGTAATTTTTGCTCAACTGCTTCCCCACTCCCAGCTCTTCCTCCTTCCTTCCTTCCTTCCTTCCTTCCTTCCTTCCTTCCTTCCTTCCTTCCTTCCTTCCTTCCTTCCTTCCTTCCTTCCTTCCTTCCTTCCTTCCTTCCTTCCTTCCTTCCTTCCTCCCTCCCTCCCTCCCTCCCTCCCTTCCCTTCCCTTCCCTTCCCTTCCTCCCTCCCTCCCTCCCTCCCTCCCTCCCTCCCTCCCTCCCTCCCTCCCTCCCTCCCTCCCTCCCTCCCTCCCTCCCTCCCTCCTTTCTTTCTTTCTTTCTTTCTTTCTTTCTTTCTTTCTTTCTTTCTTTCTTTCTTTCTTTCTTTCTTTCTTTCTTTCTTTCTTTCTTTCTTTCTTTCTTTCTTTCTTTCTTTCTTTCTTTCTTTCTTTCTTTCTTTCTTTCTTTCTTTCTTTCTTTCTTTCTTCCCTGACCTTCCATCTTAGAATCAGTACTGTGTATTGGTTCTAAGGCAGAAGAGTGGTCAGGGCTAGGCAATGGGGGTTAAGTGACTTGCCCAGGGTCACACAGCTAGGAAGTGTCTGAGGACCCCCCCCCCCAACTCTGCCCCATCTCTAGGCCTGGCTCTCTATTCACTGATACCTCGCATCCCCCCCACTCCAGCTCTTTTTTCTTTTTGATTCTTTCTTTGGTGAATGGGTGGGATTTGAATGAAATTCCATTGCCTGCAAGCTTAGGGCCTTTTCCATCATACTACTTTTAACTGTAGACAAGAGACAGAAAGAGCTTCGCCTCTCTGTCCAGGTACAAAGTTGAGGGTGGGGATGGGGAGGAACTGGGGCATAGTACAAAGAACAAACATCCTTCTCTTAGAAGGCCTGCCTTCAGAGTTTGTAAACTGGGACAAGTCATAATTTCTGAGCCTCAGTTTCCTTATCTGTAAGATGAGGATAAGAATACATTTTAATATGAATTTAATGTAACTATTTTTTTAAAATTACACATAAAACAATTTTTTATTTTTTAAAATTCAATTCCAAATTCTCTCCTCTCCTCTGCACCCCCTTTTCTAAGACAGCAAGCAATTATCTATAGATTATACATGTGCAGTCATGCAAAACATGTATTGGGGCTAAGACTATACCACCTTTGCAGAGTTGTTGTGAGATGCTTTATAAATCTTAAAGAACCAAAGAAAAGCAGAAAGAAAAGTGGACTTGTCGTCACTCAGATGGTCTAATTTTGTTAATAATATTCTCCCTCCTTCCTTTAATATTAGCACTCCCTCTCTCCTTCTTGTCATTTCCTCTTCTCCTACCCTCTACATAAAACCACTAGTGTTCAGTTAAAAAAGGGGAAAAATAATCCTTGTCCCTCCCTCTCCAAAGTTCTCTGGCAGGTACAAAGGCTCCTGGGATGCCCCATTGGATGGTTCTCATCTGCAGAGCAGCCTGACAAGGTTCAGGGATTTATTACCTCAATCATCCATGAGGGGAACAGACACACTGACTCAAGAAAGGAACAAAAGGAAGAACAACCATTAGTTAAACACCTACTATGTGCCAGGCAGTGTGCTACATATATCATCTTAATTGAACTTCACAACCACCCACTGGAGGTAAGGTGTTATTATGATTATGATTATTAAAATTTGAAGAAACTGAGGCAAAGACAAAAATTGACTTGTCCAAGGTCACGCAGTGGTTGAGGTCACATTTAGTTTCAGGACTTCCTAACTCCATCATTCTTATCCACTGTGCCACCTAGGTGCTTAAAGAAGTTCTACTAAAGCTATAAAGGGTTGGTTACCTGTGTGGGTTGAGGAAGTATATATTGACACTAATCTAAGGGACTCTTTCTTTTTCTTTCAACCCTTACCTTCTTTCTTAGAATCAGTTCTGTATATTGGCTCCAAGGCAGAAGATCAGTCAGGGCTAGGTGATGGGGGTCAAATGACTTGCCCAGAGTCACACAACTAGGAATGTCTGAAGCCACATTTGAACCCAGGACCTCCCATTTCTAGGCCTGACCTTAGTATTAATTCTAAGACAGAATTCAAATGACTTGCCCAGAGTCACACAACTAGGAATGTCTGAAGCTACATTTGAACCCAGGACCTCCCATTTCTAGGCCTGACCTTAGTATTAATTCTAAGACAGAAGAGTGGCAAGGGCTAGGCAACTGGGAGTGAGTGATTTGCCTAAGGTCATACAGCTAGAAAGTATCTGAGGTCACATTTGAACCCAGGTCCTCCTGACTCTGGTCCTGGCCCTCTACCCACTGTGCTACAAAACTGTCCTTAAAGTAGACACTTAATAAATCCACATTTGTTTATTTATTTACTCATTCATTCCAGGCTATGCAGAATAATAGCCATGCTGCATTGGTACAGAGGGAGTTTAAGGTGATAAGGAATTTTCAACATCAAACCAATCATAGATGCTGATAAAAAGAATACATGTAATAATAATAAATATTTATATATTATTTAAAGGTTTTCAGATCACTTTCCATATATAACTTCCATTGATCAGGAGGTAACTGTGGTATTTCTTCACTGTTACAAGGACCAAAAGAGATAATGGAAACATCATGGCATACTGGAGGGAATGATGGAAATGATGGAACAGGAGTCACTACAATTGCCTCTGCTGCTTACTCTGTGGCCTTGGACAGGGGCCTCACTTTCCCTCCTCATCTGCCAAATGAAGCCAGATGGCTTCTAAGAGACCCAGTTATCCCTCATCCTTGGGACTCTCTCTTGCCTATCTCTGTTTCTTACCTTCCTTGGCTTCCATCAAGGCCCAGCAAAAATCCCACCTTCTATAAGAAGTGTTTTCTAGTCCACATCTTAACATGTCTTCCCTCAGTGATTACCCCCAATTTAATTTGTCTATACTTTGTATTTAGTGGTTTACATGTGGTTTCTCCCTTGGACTGTGAGTTCCTTAAGCTCAGGGACTATCCTTTCCTTTCTTAGTATCACCAGCACAAATTTTACTGCCTGGCACACAGAAGGTGATTAATAAATGGGACTTGACTGATTAACCTTTTATCTCTTCATCTATGATCTTAAGGTTTGGAAAAGTGCAAACTTTAAAGGATTAGGACAAAATCAACCCTGATTATGACTTAAAAAAATAATGTTTGAAAAAAACATAATTCTAAGCCTTACTGATGGATGCCACATATCTATCTTAAAAAGAAACACATACACATGCACATGTGCACACACACACACACACACACACACTGCCTCTCTCCCCCCTCTCTTTCTCTCTCCCTCCCCATCTTCTCTCTTCCCTCCCTCCCTCTTCTCTCTCTCTCTCTCTCTCTCTCTCTCTCTCTCTCTCTCTCTCTGTCTGTCTTTCTGTCTCTCTCTCTCTGTTTTTCTGTCTCTGTCTGTCTTTCCCTCCCTCCTCTCTCTCCCTCTACCTTTCCCTCTCTCTTTCTCTGTCCCTGTCCCTGTCTCTGTCTGTCTGCCATGAATCCTTCTGGGACCAGTGAACAGAGACCTCAAAACAAAGTACTATTTTGCCCCCTGGGCCTGTCAGATCTCAAGCTTGATGTAGGAGTGTCAGGCTCTGGCCCTGGGGACCTCACTGCCTGAGTGGGCCAGATTTTGTGCCTGCTTAGGATAAATTCATTGGCTATTCGGCTGTATTTACTGCAACTGGCAAGCCTGGCCAACTCTTAAGTGGCTTAACCCAAAACAGGACTCTGGTATTGATCCGGAGGCTTTCCAGCTGCCTCCCTGATGGGGCCAGGCTTCCCATTAAGGCCCATCACGCCGTTGCTCAGAGAGCCCAGGCCTCCTGGGCATGGCTTAAGAGCAAAAGGGAGTGCCAGTCAGTAAGTGAACAGGCATATATAACTTGCTTGCTATGTGCCAGGCACTGTGCAGTAATGAAGATATAATGAACTGAGGTAGGGATGGAGTGGGGCAGCAGCTAGGTGGCACAATGGATGACGTTAATAAGATTCATCTTTCTGAGTTCAAATGTGACTTACTAGCTGGGTGACCCTGGGCAAGTCACTGTACCCTGTTTGCCTCAGTTTCCCCATCTGTCAAATGAGCTGGAGAAGGAAATGGCCAACCACTTCAGTGTCTTTGCCAAGAAAACCCCAAATGGAGTTACAAAGAATCAGACACAAATGAAATGACAGAACAACAAGGTGGAGAGGGAGGCCACTTTCCATGCCCTCACAGAGCTTTCATTCTAATGGAGAAGAAAACATAAAAATAATTATGGAAAACAAATATATAGGGAGTAAATGTAAGGTAATTTCATAGAAGGAAGTAGCAGCTGGAAGGAAGAAGGGAATGTCAGAAAGTGGAGTTTGAATGCTCAATGGATACCTAGATAGATCCTAATATTGAAATCCCAAGGAGGGAAGCAACCTGATGTTCTGTCACGTTTCCTGGATAGCTTTACACTGGTTATTTAGGAAGAAGATTGGTTAAGTGGAATGTGCATGGAATTCAGAGGAACTGGGTTCAAATCCTGCTAGTACCACAGGATTATCTATGTGACGTCAACCTTGACTCTATGGGGCATAATTTCCTCATCTGCAGAATGGGAAGGGCAGGAAGTTGGCCTGTAAAAATGGTCTTGTTTTTGGTTCTAAATCCTGTCGCTTCTCAGTAGTCTGTTCCTCAATCTTTAAGAGGAGGAGTTGTATTTTGCCTGAATTTTTCCTTTGCTCTTATTTCCCTTGAGCTTAGAATCCTGTGATAGCTGAATAATGTCCTTCCCCTAAAGATCTTTGAAAAGAGCCTTTTCCTTTTTCCTTTTCTACCTTTGTATCATCCTCATCGCTTTAAACTGTAAGCCTTAATAGGGACTTGATGAGTTGTTCAAAGTAGAAGAACGATAACTCTATCTCTATAATACCGATAAATAGAACAAAAAATGATCACTAATCGTGATCATATCCAGCACTATATATAGTGCACTGAGGATTGTAAAGTGCTTTACTAACATTATCCAATTTTATCCTTGCAACAACACTATAAAACTAGGTGTTATTATTGGCCCCGTTTTACAGATGAGAAAACGGAGGGAAGGAAAGTAGGAACACACTCAGAATCACACAGCTAGTATCCGAGGCAGGATTTGAACTCAGGCCTTCCAGAGCCTAAACTCAGCCGTCTCTATTCATGACACCAAGATGGTTGGACTAGATGACTCCTAAGGTTCCTTCCAGCTCCAAGGATATGAACGGTTGATGAAAAAGCAGAACAAACAACAGTTCTAAGCAGTGTTATGAAAGGACCTGGATGGATGCCAACAGAATGGAGTGTCTGTGGTTGCCTTAATGGGATATTTTAGGTTTTGTTGTTGGTTAGTCATTCCAGTCACGTCCAACTCTTCATGATCCTATCTGGGGGTCAAAGATACTGGAGGGGCTGGTTTGTCATTTCCTTTTCCAGTTCATTTTATAGATGAGGGGACTGAGGCCATCGTGGTTGAGTGACTTGCCCAGGGAGGCTAGATTTGAACTCAGGTCCTCCCGACTCCAGCCTGACTCTCTATCCACTGTGCCATCTAGCTGTCGCCATGTTTTAGGATTGCAGCAACTGGCATTTTGATGTAAAAGTCACAAATGTAAGGCAGAGGGCCAGAGGACTGGCTTTACTCATTGGTGCATCTCACTGTAAGAAACACAATTTCAGAAAAATCCGAACTTGGGCAAATCTGAGTGTGGTGACTCACATGGCAAAAGGATTCAACGCAGAATTCCTTTCGGTCATGAGCCGAGTATAAGTCTGTGCTGGCCACTTGGATCAACAAATATTTGAGCTTAAAATGGAACCACAAAGCCAAAAATAGCCATGGAAAGAGATATTATTGGTCGCCATCACCCAGGAGGACATCTAACTATTTGATACAGCAGGAACTTTGACTCTGAATTTCCCTCCCAAAAGGTGAATGTCCAAGAAGTTGTGCCATCCTCTCCTTCCTATTAAAGGTTTATTCTTCACAGCCTTGACTGATACATGATTTGAATCTGGCTGAGAATCAGGGTACTGGAGTGGGATAACAAAGATCATTGGCCTCAGAGGCTCAGAAATGGTGACTTAATCGTTTTTCAGTCATGTCCCACTCTTTGTGATCCTTTCGGGGATTTTCTTGGCAAAGGAATGGGTTGAAATCCCAGAACGACTTGTTGGAATGTACACTCCTTGGGAACAGGAAAAGTTTTATGCTTTGTATCCCCCAGTTCCTAGTATGATGCCTGATACACAGTAGGTGCTTAATAAGTGCCTGCTGGGAAACATTTTTTTAAATTAAAAACAAAACAAAACTTGCTAACTGAGAATTGTGACTCTAACCAAAGCACTTCATTTCTCTGAGCCTCAGTTTCCTAAGCTGTAAAATGGGGGGAGTTATTACTCTGACTTAACTTATATAGTTGTTCTAAGGAATTCTTGAATTCCCTTGCTGAAAGATTCCATTCCTGCCACCCCTCTCAGAATGCATAGGTCTTGTCCAATCAGTATTGAATGATTTGACACATTCTTCCCAGAGGAATCTACCATACCATAGATAGGAAGGAAGCCTTTTTTACATTTCCTAAGCATTTGAAGACTACCCAAATGGTATTCCTTGTTGTCTCCTCATGACCAGACCACCATATTTTCCTTGATAACATCCCTTATACTACTTCCTTGCCATAAATTATTTTAAATGTGCTACCATCTACTTGGGTTCATCATTCAGTGCCCCAATGCCCTCTGGGTCACTTGCAATTTGGATTCCTAGAAGACTTTGGTATTCCAAATTCCACAGATGTAGAACATTACTGGGAGAGCATCTGTGTTATTTATTTATTTATTAAGTTGGGTCTTTGCATCAAAGAACATCTTGGGTTCATGAAAACCATCTCTTAGGAGAGGAGGTAATATGAAACAGAGCCACTCTGGTTCTGACTGAAGTCATGAGACTTGGTTCATATCCCATTCCTGATATTTACAACTTGCAAGACCTTGGGCAAGTCACCAAACCACTCCAGTCCTCAGTTTCTCCATCTGTGAAATGGGGAGGTTGGACCAGATGGCTTCTGAAGGCCTTTCTAACACTAGTCGTGTATCTAATCCAGTCATCAAAAGATGAGCCCACACCTTAAACCTAAAAACAGATACTTCTATGTTCTTCCTCTTGGTTCGTTCTAGGCTCTGCTCACTGTTTGTTCACAGAGCCTGTCCAAGACATTTGTACTGAATGTCCATCAGGAAACAAATATCTATGAGATGTCTACTACATCTACTACGTAGTCCACTGGGGCCCAGGGAGGCAAATACAAAGAATGGAACAATTCAGGCTCTCAGGAAGCCTCCGATCTAAGAGTGGGGAAGGGGGAGACAAGGACATAAGTCAGTCCATACAGAATAAATGTAAAACTAAAATAAATAAATACAGAGTACAGGCAGCCCTCCGAAATCATGGGAATTAGGTACCTGACATGTCCACAATGACAAAAATCCATGTCAAATTTTTTTGCCCTCTCTTCGTATCAGAGAAGTAGTCTGAATTTTTTCTCTTTCCTTTATGGGTTGTTCAAAGAACCCTTTATGGGTTGTAAAAGAAATTGTGTATATTTATAATATTAAAAGATAAAATATGTTGAGATCATATAATATTATACAAATATTTTATGTATTTCTGAGTATCAAAACTTTTTTTTTTATCATCTGCTGGCCTTCACATGCCTTCTGAAGCTTCTACAAAACATTCACCTAATTTAATTTCTTGTGCCAATTGTAAGTGTTAAAATTAATGGTTTGGCTAACTATAGAAAAATTATAAATCTTTTATTTATAAAAGAAGTGGAAAACGTGAAAATTGAGAAATACAAAAAGGTAGAAGACATTAACCTTACCCAACTAAATATTGTTCCAGTGCTTAGCTCAGCCAAGACTTATTAACCTTCAATCAGAATTAAATTCTCTCCAGAAGTCAGGAAGGGAAAGCCAGCTATCCACTCACCCAAGTTCCCTCCAAGAGGCAGGTCAAGACTCAAGCTGAAGGTGACTCCCAAGACCAACTATTTTCCTTGAGCCAATCTTCTTCCTTAAGCTGACTTCCTTCTTGAAGTCCAATTCCTTGGAGTCAACTTCCCTTTAGCCTCAAATACAGGGCCTTTTATAGTGGCTTCTTGTCTCCTCCCCTCTTCACAGGGGCCAATCACAGCTTCCAAATTGCCTAGGGGGAAGTGTTTGTGAGAACCAGTTGGCACCTTCTGGAGGGGTGAATACTCATCAAAAGGGTTCACAGTTTCGTGATTGAACAGTTTCTGAAGGTGCAAACTCTTAAAAGAATTCACAAATTTCTGACTGTTGGAGTTAGAAAAAAGAGGTGGAGCTCTCCAAGTATCTTGCTGGCTTCTCACCTAGCACTATACTCACTAAGTGGTTTTCGAGCTCCTCCACCTAGTTCAAACTTGTGTTGACTCAATCAAAAGGTAGACAAAGGAGAGTTAATTCTGTCTTCACAATCTAGTGAGGTACTTAAGTAAGTGTTAACTCAGGAAAAACAATAAAGAATTCTCTTTCACACAATCTGCGATATATCAAAACTGCAACAGCGAAAGCTGTAATGTGGAAGGAGTACTTGTAGTTTGAGAGGGAAGTCATTGGCATTTATTAAACTACTATTATATCCCAGGGCAGCTGGGTGTCACAATGGACAGTGCGTGAGGACTGGAGTCAGAAAGACCTGAGTTCAAGTCTGACCTTAGACACTAGCTGTGTGACTCTGGGCAAGTCATTGAACCTTGTTTCCTTCAGATTCCTCATTTGTAAAATGAGTTGGAGAAGGAAATGGCAAACCACTCCAGTATCTTTGCCAATAAAACCCCAAATGGGGTCATGAAGAATCAAACACAATTGAACAACAAAAATTATGTGCTGGGTTCTAGAGAGGAAAATACAAAAAATGAAATAATCCCTGCTCTCAGGCAGCACATATCGAACTGCCATATCACAGTCGAACAACCGCTGTAAAGAATCTTTGTAACTTTAATGGGATATGGGACTAGTCATTGGTGGAAAACTGAATTAGAGAGAACCGAATCTCTATTTCTATTCTTTTGAGGGCTTTGGCCTCATAGTATAGAAATGGGCTGACCCTAAATTCAGTATGGGTCCCTTTTAGAGAACTGGATTTGTGGGCAGTGGTCCTGGGTTCACCTTTTAGATCTTCTCCTGGCTAGATCCATGTGGTCTTGGGAAAGTCCCTGAACCTCTAGGTGTCATTTCTCCCTCTGAAAAATGAAAGAGTTGGGTGAAATGGCCTTTAAAACCCATTCTAGCTTTATAATCCATGTTAAATCCTAGGATTGCACAGTCTTTCAATCTCAAGGTCCTCCCTTCTTTTCAGAAGGAAGCAAGTGAAATTGGATCTGCTTACAAGGCAGGATGAACACTTTTAGTCTTGCTCACACCAACACGTCAAGCTCCAAGGAGAGATTAGCCAGATTCCCTGGCTTCTACCGTTTAACCTGCTCTGAGTGATACTGAAGCAAGACATCTAATGTCTCGTCCACCGGAAGGAAGACATTTTCAAAGGCTTTGTAAAACTCAGGCCTGACGGCTTCTGCCTGTGCAGGGGTTTTGTTTGCTCATTTTCATCCTGATACTCACTTGGAATGGATGGAGACCCTGGAACCTAGGCCAAGCTGTTCCAAATTCTATAAAGTCGAAAAGAACGAGAAAGTAAAAGAAGCTTTGGATCCCCTTTTCCTTCTTCTTTTTTTTTTAAACCCTTACCTTCCATCTTGGAGTCACTACTGTGTATTGGCTCCAAGGCAGAAGCATGGTAAGGGCTAGGCAATGGGGGTCAAGTGACTTGCCCAGGGTCACACAGCTGAGAAGTGTCTGAGGCCAGATTTGAACCAAGGACCTCCTATCTCTAGGGCTGGCTCTCAATCCACTGACCTATCCAGCTTCCCCCCCCCCTTTCCTTCTGACTCTACTAGCCAACTAGTCCCGTTGAAATGATAGAAAAATACCTAATTCGCAAGCTCTGATCATTGCTATCTTAACTTTTATGGTTAATCTCCTCCTTGGATATTTAGAGAAAGAACCCCTCCTATTGATTGGTTTTGCAGGTTTCCTCCTTCCTTCCTTCCTTCCTTCCTTCCTTCCTTCCTTCCTTCCTTCCTTCCTTCCTTCCTTCCTTCCTTCCTTCCTTCTTCCTTCCTTCCTTCCTTCCACCCTTCCTTTCTTTTTTTTTTTAAATATATGGAATAACTGTCTAGGAGTCGGGGAAAGGAAGGGATATATG
Organism: Monodelphis domestica; assembly: GCF_027887165.1. Taxonomy (NCBI): domain Eukaryota; kingdom Metazoa; phylum Chordata; class Mammalia; order Didelphimorphia; family Didelphidae; genus Monodelphis; species Monodelphis domestica. The sequence goes on from NC_077230.1 coordinate 394,634,028, forward strand.
TGGAAATCTAGGTGATGTAAAAGAAAAAAAAAACTTTTGAAGCTAATAATCATGGCTAAGGATCATAAATATTATTTAGTATAACATGTAATAAAAACAGTAGTTCATTTATATAGAGCCTTACAGATCAAAGAACTATAGCCTAGAGCTAGAAGGAACTCCAAGAAGTCATGCACTCTAATTCCTCATTTTATAAATGAGAATATTGAGGTCCAGAGAGATAGACTGACTCAGGATCACCTCATGCACTTACTGTGTGACCCTGGGCAAGTCACTTCACCTTGTCTGCCTCAGTTTCTTCATCTGTCAAATGAGCTGGAGAAGGAAATATTAAACCCCTCCACTATCTCTGCCAAGAAAACCCCAAATGGGGTCATGAAGAGTTGAACTTCAACAACAAAAATCAAGTCACAAAGGTCAGGGTCAGAGGTAGAATCTGAACTCAGTTTCTGACTCTAGAGTCAGGGTTCTTTGCACTGTACCACATTTTATTTGTTGTTCAGTAGTATCTGACCTTATATACTTTATCAATAGTCATTACAATGTTATTTTTTAAAGAGTCAACTAGGGAAATTAATTTTCTGTCCAGGGTCAAAAAGCTAGAGGATCACAGAACCATGAATTTAAGGGACCTCAGAGTCGAATCCAACCTTTCACCTGTTTGACTGATGAGGAAACTGAGGTCCAAAGCAGATGACTTGCCCCAAAATCACATGGATAATTGGATTTAATTCAACCAGAATTTACTGAGTTCCTCCTAAGGCCAGGTCCGTCTTTCTATTTCAAATCCAGCAGACTTTGCATAAAGTCTCTGAAATCCCTAAAAAGGAATTAACCAAGTGTCTGGGCTGGGACTTTGACCTATTCTTGCTCCTAAAGCCAGTTTACCTCAATTTAGCACATCCAGGATGCTTCCTCTGGAAGTTGGCCAAGTGAGAGGTGACGGGGGTAAGAGATCCACTCCAGAGACAAGGTGAACCTGTCTTGGGGCCTGCCGAGACGTCAAGGGGTGAGAAGGAGAGAAGAGGGGAGAACCAAGGCTAGACAACCTGGAGGACTGGAAAGATGGTGCCTTGGACAGAATAGGAATTTGGAGTTTGAGCGGGTAGACCTACTCCCTGGATGCTGAAGGTCATTTGGCCTAAATTCAGACTTTATTGTAATTTAATAGCTCAGCCTAATCTTTCATGGAGAGCTCTCAGCTGATAGAGCGGGTTTCTTTTATTGGGTTTAGTCACTTTTTGTTGTTTTCCAAAGCAAAAAGTCAGAAAGTACAGGGAGGCTGGCCGCCTCCCAGCCTCAGTATAAGGAAATCCCTTATCAAATGAAGGGCTCACTTAAATCTAGCCACCCATTTCTAGCTGGTGAAACTTCAATCAGATTTGGATTCACTTTCCTTGGCTGGAATTAGAGGCTCATAAATTTGGGACCCAGCAGGGAATATTTAGTCGAACCCCAACCCTCAAGGATTACCTCTGGAGCATTTTATAGATAAAGAAAGTGGGGCCCGGAGAATCGAAGGACACTACCAAGGAGATAGGGAGACTAGGAAGTATACTGGACAAGAAGAGTTCCAGGCCTGGAATCAGGAAGAATCATCTTCCTGAATTCAAATCTCCTCAGACACTTATTAACTGGGTGATCTTGGACAAGTCACTCCATCCTGTTTGCCTCAGTTTCCTCATCTGTTAAATGAGCTGGAAAAGGAAATTGCAAACCACTCCAGTGTCTTTGCCAAGAAAACCCCAAAAAGAGTCACACATGAATAAAACGCCTGAACAATAACAAGAGCACCTACCTTGCAAGTTTGTTGGGAGGATCAAATGAGATAATAATTGTAAAGTGCTTAGTTCAGTTCAGTTTAGCAATGTCTATTTCTTCATGACCCCATTTGGGGTTTTCTTGTCAAAAATACTGCCATTTTCTTCTCCAGCTCATTTTACAGAGGAGGAAACTAAGGACAATAAGGTGAAATGACTTGCCCAAGGTCACTGGGCTATTAAGTGTCTGAGGCTAAATTTGAACTCTGGAAGAGGGGTCTATATACACGCTCTTACCTTCTGTTTTAGAATCAAAACCGTGTACTGATTCCAAGGCAGAAGAGCGTTAAGGGATAAACCCAAGCCCTCCCATCTCCAAATCTGGCTGAATCTGAGGCACCTGGCTGAAACATGATCTCTGAGTGGAAGGCACTAGCAACAAGAAGGACTGGGGAAAACCTCCCCAGGAAAAGTGGGAATTAAGCCTCTTCCTGATGGAAACCAGAGAACCCAAGAGGCAAATGGGAGGCGGGAGGAGGGCTCGCCAGACTTGAGGAGCAGCCAAAGTAAACGGATGAAGGTAGGTGACAGAGTGTTGTAGCTGAGGAGCTTCAAGTGACTAATTTTGCTGAGCACTCTGGTCTCAGATTCAAGTAGATTACTGCCAACAAAAACAATTCCTGCCATCATCATGAACAATTAGTGACAGCTGTGGGAAGCCAGGAGCACCAGCATACTGGTGGTGGAGTTGTGAATGAGTCCAACTGCTCTGGAAAGCAATTTGGAATGATGGGAGGAGCCACAGTGATATGTTTATCTCCTCTGACCCAGTGATCCCCTTCCTGGATATGGACAAGTCAAAGACTTCTAGAAATCCAGGCCCTCTTTCCACTGAAATATATGTATATATTTACATAGCACTTTGAGGTAGAGGGGGGAAAACTGTGGAAACAAAGTGGATGTCCATCAATTGTGGAATAACTAAAATCTTTGGGCTGTGACTTTAGGAATAACATTACACTGTAAGACAGTTCAATCATGTCGTATTCTTTAGGTCCCTATTTGGAGTTTTCTTGGCAAAGATTCTGGAGTGTTTTGCCATTTCCTTCTCCAGCCCATTTTTCAGATGAGGAAACCGAGGCAAACAAGGTTAAATGATTTGCCCAAGGTCACCTAGCTAGGAAACCTCTAAACTAGATCTGAACTGAAGTCCTCCTGATTCTAAGGCTGGCACTCTACCCACTGTGCCAAGTATGTGCCCCTGGTCAGAAATGATTTTTTTAACCGGTATCTTCTAATGGGCAAGGGACATGAATAGGCAATTTTCAGTTAAAGAAATCAAAACTATTAATAAGCACATGAAAAAGTGTTCTAAATCTCTCATAATTAGAGAGATGCATATTAAAACAACTCTGAGGTATCACCTCACACCTAGCAGATTGGCTAACATTACAGCTATGGAAAGTAGTGAATGCTGGAGGGGATGTGGCAAAGTAGGGACACTAATTCATTGCTGGTGGAGTTGTGAACTGATCCAACCATTCTGGAGGGCAATTTGGAAATATGCCCAAAGGACGATAAAAGACTGACTGCCCTTTGATCCAGCCATAGCACTGCTGGGTTTGTACCTCAAAGAGATCATAAGGGAAAAGACTTGTACAAGAATATTCATAGCTGCACTCTTTGTGGTGGCAAAAAATTGGAAAATGAGGGGAATTTGATTGGGGAATGGCTGAACAAATTGTGGTATCTGTTGGTGATGGAATACTATTGTGCACAAAGGAATAATGAACTGGAGGGATTCCATGTGAACTGGAATGACCTCCAGGAAGTGATGCAGAGTGAAAGGAGTAGAACCAGGAGAACGTTGTACATAGAGACTGAAACACTGTGGTACAATCGATTGTAATGGACTTCTCCATTAGTGGCGGTGCAATGATCCAGGACAATTCTGAGGGACTTATGAGAAAAATGCTATCCACATCCAGAGGAAGAACTGTGGGAGTGGAAACACAGAAGAAAAACAAACGACATAGGTCGATGGGGATATGATTGGAGATGTAGACTCTAAATGATCACCCTAATGCAAATATTAATAATATAGAAATAGGTCTTGATCAATGACACATGCAGAACCCAGTGGAATTGCTCATTGGCTATGAGATGGGAGTGGGAGGAGGGGAGGGAAAGAACATGAATCATGGAACCACGGAAAAATATTCTAAATTAATTAATTAAATTTAAAAATTTTAAAGCAGGAAAAAAAAAGGCAATAAGTTCTGTAAAAGCAGTATATATGGATTCTGATGGGCCCAGGATTCAGATCCACATACTTTTTGTGTGAGGAAATGAGACTTCTTACCCAAATGATCTATTTCCTTTGTAATTTTAGTTGCATTGATTTCATTTATGCATAAACCTACATTTTACATAATTTGTATAATCTCTTTCAAATTGTTTCATTTCTCAAGGCGGGGAGAGGAGAAGAGGGAGAGAATTTGTAATTCAAAAATTTAAAACTGTTTAAAATTATTTTTTACATGTAATTAGAAAAGTATAAAAAAATAAATTTTGTATAACCCTTATGTTCTGCCTTAGTATCAATTCTAAGACAGAAGAGTGGTTAGGGTTGGAAAATCAGGTTAAGTGACTTGCCTAGGGTCATGCCCAAAGGAAGTGTTTGAGGCTAGAAAGAAACTTATTAATTTGAGAAATGCAGAGAGATATGAGAAGAGATGTATAATGATCATAATAAAAGATAGCTGAGCTCAGATTACTTGTAAGTAGTCCAAGAGAACAGTGATGAAGCACATTTCTTCCTCCTTGGCAGAGAAGAGAAGACCACATTGCACATGGTAACAGACTCCATCAACTTTGTTGATTTTATTAAACTCTTTTTCTTGGGTACAAGAAAGGCTAAGAGAGGGGCAAGAAAGATAGTCAGGGAAAAACTACATTGTAAAAAAACAGTATAACTACATTGTAAAAAACTTTTTAAAAAATTAACATAACAGAAGAAAGACATGTCTGAGGAGAGACTCTAAATGTACACTCATGCAAATACCAACAACATGGAAATGGGTTCGAATCAAGAACACATGTGATACCCAGTGGATTCGCTCATCGGCTATGGGAGAGGTGGGGGGGGAGGAAAAGAAAATGATCTTTGTCTCTAATGAATAATGCTTGGAAATGATCAAATAAAATATTGTTTAAAAATTAAAAAAAAAACAAAAAACGGTCTATATAGGCTTGAAGCATCCACCATGGAGAGTTACAAAAGGCTCAAGAAACAAGCCTTAGGGTGTTCAGGCTTGCAATCAGGAAGACTTGAATTCAAATTTGACCTCAGACACTTAATAGCTGGGTGACCCTGTTCAAGTCACTTACCCTATTTGTCTCCATTTTTTTTTATCTGTAATATGAGCTGGAAGAGGAACTGGAAAACCACTCCAGTATCATTGCCAAGAAAATCCCCAAAGGGATTACAAAGGGTCAGTTACAATGGAATACAACTCAACAACAACATCATGAATATGAGAAGAGGGGACTCTCTGTGTAAGGTACAGAGAAAGGGAAATGTGGGGTAGATACAGGAGCTGGAAAAAACCTTAGAGGCCATCTAGTCCAATCCACTCAGGAAGATGATATCCAGAGGGGGGTCCTGTGTGACTTACCCAAGGCCATAAGGATGGCATCAGAGATAGGACTGAATCCTGGTTCTCTGACTACAAATCTGGATATTTCCCCCCCATTACACAATGCTGCCTCTCAAAAACCCAGTTTGGTCAGACTTAGGGAGGTAAAGTAGCCCCAAAACAGGGGCCAAGAGGTAAGGCTCTTATCCTAACAGTTTGCTTTTGACAGAGAGAAAAATGTTTATCACAGTTTCTGACACATTAGACACTTGATAAATTTTACTAAGGAAAAACTAGAGAAGCATCATAGATCTAGAGTTGCAAGGATTTCTGATAGCCCAACTCCCTCATTTGGTAGATGAAGAAACTGAGGCCCAGAGAAAAGTGATTTGTCTAAATTCCCACAAGAGATAGGATTTGAACCCAGGTCCTTTGACTCCAGGGTCAATGTACTTTCCATCGTCCCATGCTGCCTCTCAGAGGCATGGTCCTTCCTGTTGGAAGATGGTGACTTGAGTTTGGGGGTCCTGAGCTATATAATTAGGCTAAAGCTATTTTAGGGGGGTCCACACTAAGCCTGGCACCAATAACGGTGGGCCCCCCACAGTTGAGGGCCATTGAGATGACGACAGTTGAGCTTCCATGCTAATCAGAGCTATGAGTGGCTTCTGAATATCCAGCCTGGGCAAGGGGCCAGGCCAGAGACAGGGCAAACAAGTCTCAATAAAAGGAGAGAGAAAGGAGAAAAATGGGAAAAGCCATAATGAAAATTTAAGCCTTAAATGAAACGCTGAGAGCATTCAACAGAATGACAATGTTCTAGGAAGGGGAAAATACAGTCGAGTCAAATCTTGCCTTTGTCCCTCCCTTTAGGACTTTGACAAATTACCTAAGCTCTGCTGGCCTCTGGGTCCTTTCCTGTAAAGTGAAAGGATCAGATTCAATGCCCTTTGAGGCCCCTTCCAAGAATATATTGATGATCCAGCCTCCAGGGAGCTCTCTAGCCTACGAAAGGCCAAAGTCCAGGAGCATTCAGAGCACTGGGTGCGAGATAGTGGAGAGAAACCAGAGAGTCAGCAGAAGCTAGCCCAGTGACCCGGCCAGATCAGCTGGTTTGACAGCTCAAGGACCTGAGAATGGTTGTCAAAGGAACCACAAGGCACTCACTCCTTTCTCTTTTTTTGGGCCAGGGTGGGGACAGCCTGACGCAATACAGTGCCTCCCAAGAGTTCATGGGGCCTATTGTACACTCTGTGGACATAAATAAGCAAACAAAGCAAGGCATGGGGAAAGGGTTTGCTGGGTCACAGGACCCCTCCACACTCTTCAAAGTTATTGGGGCCCCCAAAGAGCTTAAAACTTAAAAAAAATTAAAAAAGATTTTTTTAATTTAAAAAATTTTAAATATTTTTAAAAATATGAGTAATATCCACTAATATTTATGTTAGAAAAACTGATAAAAATTTAAAATATTTATTCAGTTAAAAATAATAAAACTGTTACATGTTAAAAAAATATATATTGTTGGGCTTAAAGGTCAGGAAGATGTGTGAGCCTGAGACGACTTAATCTCCCAGCCTTATGTCCCTCGCCTGTAAAATGGGATAAGAACAAAGCCAACAATGCGATGATCTGGGCAATCCTGAAAGACAGGATGGAGAACGCTATCCATTCCCCCAAAGAAAGAACTGTTGGAGTCATGTCTTTCACTTCAGCGTGTCTTTGGTTTTGTATGAGTGTGTTCTTACAACAATGACAATAAAATTAAAATTAAAAAAAAAAAGAAGAGTGCTAACTAAGCCTCAAACATACTAATAAGATGGGGAAAGTAATCTTTATGTCATTCATTCATTCATTCATTCATTCATGCCGAAGGAGACAACTGAAGCTCTCAGATGCTCCAGTCAATAAGTATTTATTAAACCCATGTAATAATCCAGGCACTGGGGATATGAATATAGGCAGGAAAGATAATCTCTGCCCTCAGGAAGCTTACATTTGGATTGGGGAGAAGCTGGAAAAGGAACAGTGGGAAGGGAAAAGGTACCAGTGAGTGGAGCTCAGAGAAGAAATGAAGATTGAGCTAGTGTGGGAACTTTCTTCAGAATGGAGGTTCTAGGGGGCAGCTAAGTAGCTCAGGGAATTGAAAGCCAGACCTAACGGTAGGAGGTCTTGGGTTCAAATGTGACTGCAAATACTTCCTAGCTGTGTGACCTTGGACAAGTCACTTGACCCCCATTGCCTAGCCCTTACTACTCTTTTGCCTTGGAAGCACTACACAGTACTGATTCTAAGATGGAAGAGGATTAAAAAAAATTTTTTTTTAATAAACATTATTTTATTTGGTCATTTCCAAACATTATTCATTGGAAACAAAGATCATTTTCTTTTCCTACCCCCACCCCCCATAGCCCACGAGCAATTCCACTGGGTATCACATGTGTTCTTGACTCAAACCCATTTCCATGTTGTTGGTATTTGCATTGGAGTGTTCATTTAGAGTCTCTCCTCAGTCATGTCCCCTCCACCCTGAGGATTTTTTTTTAAGAAAGGAAGAATGATGAATGACAGCTAACATGAAGATTTAAGGAGAGCAGAAGGCCTGAAAGGTCCTCTAACACCAAAGCAGCACTTGCAGGGAAGGGTCCTTCGAGATTTTGGTCCACTCCATCCAATTGCCCATTGGACATTTTCACCTGACTGTCCCACTGTCCATTTGGATGCTACAACAGCCAGTAGTGGTGTTGGTTCTGGACCTGTTGATTTCATCAGACTACAGAACTTCTAGGGGAGGAAACCTTCGCCAATGCCTGTTGGCACCCTATGCAATTTAACATCTTAAAAACTACCTAGTGCATTGAAAAGCTTAGTAACTTTCCCAAGGCCACACAGCCATTCTATATTAGAGGGAGGGCTTATTCCCAGGTCTTCCTGGCTTTGAGATTGGCTAACAACATCCCTCAGCATCTAAAACTGAACTATTCACTTTCCAGCCTTTCCCAGCACTTCCTGTTTAAGCCAGTTCCTCAGCTGAACTTCCCTATTTTGGTTAATTAATAATCCTCAAGGTAAGCCAGGCTTATAGCTTTTAGCATCATTTTGCCTCCTCCCTGTCCTTTACCGCCCAGTCACCTGGTCCTGTCCTGTGTTTCCTAGTCTTTCTCCTCCCATTATCTCTTGCCACCACCTAGTTTGGGTCTTCATTAACTCATGCCTGGATTACTTTGATAGCTTCCTAATTACTCTCCTAGCCTCCAGCATCTCCCCACCTCTAATCCAAACTGTACCCACTGCTAGAGTGTTCTCTCTTAAATGTCATTAGCTAGGTGGCTCAGTGGATAGAGTGCCAGACCTGGAGTTGAGAGGACCTTGGTTCAAATCTGGCCTCAAGATACTTCCTAGCTGTGTGACCCTGGACAAGTCACTTAACCCCAATTGCCTAATCTTTACTTAATACTCATTATTAAGTCTAAGAGAGAAGGTAAAAGTTTAAAAACAAACAAACAAATGCCATTTTCCAACTCCCCCACTTTCTCCCTCTCCATTCTCCACTTTCTATCTTTTCCTCTAGCTGCTGTCCTTTGTCTTCATAGAAGACCAAAATGATGTCACTGCATGGTATCTTTTCACTTGAGTGGTAAATTGAATTTAAATGAGGCAGAGTTATGTAAAGTAAACCAATAATAGGATTATTGCTTCTATCAATTGATTGCCCTATGGATCCAATAACCACCCCTAACTCCCTGACTCCCTAGATACTTCCCGGTCCATCATGCCCCATATTTGTTGTCAATTTCCATTTTTTTTTCTTTAAGTCCTTACTTTCCATCTTGGAATCAATACTGTGTATTGGTTCCAAGGTAGAAGAGGGGTTAGGGCTGGGAAGTGGGGGATAAGTGACTTGCCCAGGGTCACCCAACTAGGAAGTGTCTGAGGCCAGATTTGAACCCAGGACCTCCCATCTCTGGTCCTGGATCTCAATCCACTGAGCTACCCAGCTACCCCCAATTTCTATTTTTTTAAATCCTTACCTTCTGACTTAGAATCAATACCAAGGATAGGCATCTCTTCTGCATCATGACTTTCCCCCATTGTGGTTTCAATATGTCACAGGCCAGCAGAAGAAATGAAATAGGAATTAGCTGCCCCCAATCCCTTTCTTATGACATTAACTTCTTTCTTCTCTTCCTACTTATTGCTAGTTTGTTTTCACATCACCTCCATTTCCCAACGTATCCATTCCTCTCCTTAAGAACCATGTTATAACAAAGAATTAAAATCGAAATCTGCCGCCCACAGTGTTATGTAGCCTTCCCAGGCATGTTTGGTCATCCAGAGATCTCTGCCTTTAAGTCACTGATAAAAAGACTAAACCACATGGGGCCAAGCACAGCCCCCTGGGAAGGCCACCTCCTTCTAAGCTGGCACTGAACACGTGGTGGCGGAGAGAAGGGGGTGCAGGGTTCCCCCTTTCTTGGCCCTAGGCACCCCAAATGAGAGTGAGCCTCCATGTCAGTGTAAGTGGCCAGCCACCTCTAACCCCTATGGCTTTTTTACCTTCCTTTACCCCAAATCTTAAGCAAGGTTTGTGAGCCAGTCACTGGGCATTATTATGGGTGCAGCATGTGCCAGGCACTGGGCTAAGTGCTGGGGATTTGTTCTCAAGGAGTTGAATCTAATGGGGGTGACAGTCCCCAAGAGAGTCAAAAAAAGAACGAGGCTACCTTGTCTCAGACCCTGGAAGCCAAGGATTGATCAGTAGCTTATAAAGTTTCTAGCTGCTCCCAAGGCCAATGGCTAATAGGTAGTGAATCCAACTAGACTGTGTTTAAAAAACAGCAACAACAACAACAACAACAAAACAACCCCCAAACCCCTTAATTTCTGTTTTAGAATCAGTACTAACTATTGATTTTAAGGCAGAAAAGTGCAAATGGCTAGGCAAATGGGGATAAGTGACTTGCCCAGGGTCACACAGCTAGGAAGTGTCTGAGGTCAGATTCAAACCTAGGACCTCCCATCTCTAGGTCTGGCTCTCAATCCCCTGAGCCACCTAGCTGCCATCCCCTCCCCCCCAACCCCTTTTCTATTCATCTTAACTCTCTATTAGACTGGGTTTTGGTTTTTGGTTTTTTGTTTGTTTTTTTGGTCTCCCTCTTTTTGGCAGAGAAAACGGCAGCTAAATCAGAATTAAGCAGTCCTGCCTTCTCTCAGTTGTCAGTTCTTGGTCCCATTTGTCTTAAACAAAAGTCCTATTTCTTGCTTAAGCCTCTTTTCCCTAACACAGCTTTTCTCTCTCTCTTTTTAAAGGTCTTTTTGTTGCCCACAGCTTCCCTGGCCAGCCTCTCAGTCTATTCCTCCTGACACTATTCATCCAGATCCATGTGATGCTTTTGGAATCATCCTCTGTGTCTCCTGCCCTTCTTCTATCCTCTGTATGGATCTTAAGAAAAAAGAAAAATGCAGGAAGGCATGAAGGAAGGAGAGAGAGAGGGAGGGAGGGAGGGAGAGAAAAAGAAAGACTGAATGCTGAGTTTCCCATTCATTGAAATCCAACCCTCACATTGCCAGCCCGACACAATCTGAGGTCTCGGTTCCTTACCCAAAGGAAACAAAACCACCATGGGAAATCCAGCCCTGGGTCTATGGATTAGCCCTGCAGGGCTCCAGTCAGTCGGGTTCCCACCCTCTTTCTGCCAATGTACCCACTGCTCCATCCCTCCCTTCCCCCCACTCGTCTCCCTAGGGCACTAGCTTAGTAGGTGAGTTCCTTGATTAAGACGAGGTACATTAGAGTAAGTAACTGACACCATCAAGCTCTCAAAGAAAGCTGGAGGAATAAGGATGGAGGGGGTGGTTTGGTTTTAAGAGCTGGCGCATCCAAGAGGACTCTTACCATCCTCTGGACCTCAGACAATGGGGTTCCAAAAGACCTTTTTCCTTTCCCGTATCAGTGATCAGGAATATTTCAGGAGCAAAGGCATTTTGGAAGGTAGATCACTTCCTGGAAGGGTTTGAGTTCAATAGAAAGACTTAAGAGGTGCCTTCACAGAATTCCTCTTTCCCTATGTCTTCCCTGAGGCGTGTCCTGACATTCCTTCACTAAGTGAAAGTAAGTCTAAGCCTTCAAACTTCTTGTGGTCTGATGCTAGGATTTCCTTTATAACAAAGAGTCTTTGTCCACTAGTCTTTCCCCTCTGAAGGTGAAAGGCTGGTATAGCTAAGGTTGAAAGAATGCCTGGTGGGGGCAGGTGGGGGCTCTGTGGATAGAGAGCAAGGCTTGGAGATGGGAGATCATAGGTTCAAATCTAGCCTCACACACTTCCTAGCTGTGTGACCCTGGACAAGTCACTTAACTCCAACTGTCTAACCTTCACCTGTCTTCTGCCTTGGTACCAATACTTAATGGGGGGGGGGGGGAGAGCGGGGGAGAGAGAGAGGGAGAGAGAGAGAGAGAGAGAGAGAGAGAGAGAGAGAGAGAGAGAGAGAGAGAGAATGCTACCTGTTCTTTCCATTCTGTGTTTCAGTCAAATTGACTTACTGATAGTTCTATGTGTAGGACATTCAATGTCCCATCTCCAGGTTTTTACATAGACTTCCCCCATACCAGGAAGGCTTTCCTTACCTCTTCCTCTTAGAACTCCTTTCAGGTCTTTGTTCAAATGCCATCTCTTTCGAGAGCCTTTTTCCTTATCACTTTGTATATCTCCTATATTTGGGTATCCAGATATATGTTGTATCCCCCCTAGGACAGTGTTGGCAAAGTATTGGCACAAGCACCCAGCTGGCACGGGGAGCTGCTCTGTTCCCTGTCTTCCCAGTGCCCATGCCTTACCCCTCTGTCCAGTCACCCAAAGTAAGCACTTCCTCCCTCAGCTCTTTGGGGTAATGTGGGGGCAGCTCACAGGCAGCTTGAAGTTGTAGTTTGGGCACGGGAACTTGAAAACCTTCGCCAACACTGACCTAGAAGAATGGAAGCTCCTTGAAGACTGGAACTGGCCCCCTTTGGTTTTTGTATCTCAAACCCTAGCAGAGTACCTAGAACACAGCTGGTGCTTCATAAATACTCCACAGATGGACTGATAGCAGGTGCTTAAGAGCTGCCTTTATCCCAGATGGGACCATTCACGAATGGAGAGCAGAGCGCAACATTCTGGGGAGATATTCCACATTTGATGAGGAAGCGAAGGAACAATGTCGGCACCAGCAGTCACATATTGTTGGGTAATTCTTTGGCATCCATCTGAACATGCAACATGAGGATCAACCTCAAGGGGCTAATCTCTCTACTTTGCCTCTCTACAAGGGTTTTGGGGAATGCTTCCTGGAATGTCCTGCACGTTCCTGGATACAAGCCGGGGAGACATGGCTACTTCGAATAAGAGAAGAACGAAACATTTGGGTGTGACCTGAAATCTGTCCTTCCACTGACAGAAAGAGTGAAAGGCGGGGACACCACATCAATGTGGCAGGTCAGCTACTGTCAGGAGAACATGCCAGACCACTGCTATCACAGGATGAAGAAACCATAGCTTGTCCTACTCTGATTGGCTCACCAGTGCAAAGCTGTAACTCTGTGCTTGGCCCCAGAGGGCTGAATTAGGAGCATACCATAGATGTGGCTGAGAGGCAGATTTCCCAACAAAATAAACAACAAAGAGATGTCATTGCTGCCTCCAAAGGTTACAGGGGAGGTCTTCAAGCACAGAATAGATGACCAGTTTTCAGTTGGATTAGATAGCCTCTGAGATTCCTTTTGGCTCAAAGTTTACAAGATTTGAGGTTTGTTTTGTGTGTAAGTTTGTGGTTTTTTTATTTTTAAGTTTATCCTAGGGGGCAGCTGGGTGACTCAGTGGATCCAGATCTGTCCTCAGACACTTCCCAGATGTGTGACCCTGGGCAAGTCACTTAACCCCCATTGCCTAGCCCTTATCACTCTTCTGCCTTGAAACCAATATACAGTACTGATTCCAAGACGGAAGGTAAGGATTAAAAAAAAAAAAGTTTATGCTAGAAGTAGCTATGTAGCAGAATGGCCAGAACATCATACTTGATGTCAAGAAGACCTGGGTTCAAATATGGCCTCAGACACTTTCTAGCTTTGTGACCCTGGGCAAGTCATTTAACCCTGATTGCCTAACCCTAACTACTTTTCTGTCTTAGAATTGATATCAAGAAGGGGTAGGGAGGGAGGGAGCACAGTGGATACAGTACCAGGCCTGTAGTCTAGAGGTCCAGGGTTCAAATCTGACTTAGGACACTGCCTAGTTGTGTGGCCCTGGGTAAGTCAGTTAACTCTGATTGCCTCAGCCATTACTGCTCTTCTGATTTAGAACTAATACATGGTATTGATTCTAAGATGGAAGGTAAGGATTAAAAAACATTTTTTTCTTAAAGTTTATCCTGAACAGTTTTCTCCTTTCTCCATGGCTAAGTCCTTCCCCCTTTCCTCATTCATGGATGCTGAATTAGCACCCCACGAAAGGTGGGAATACAGACTTGTGCCTGGGAACACACATCAGGATCGACAGAGCGGGAACGTCGCCTCAGATGGGTTCTGCCATTCCTAAGGCTGGCTGCGCGTCGCTGGACAGTGCCAGAGTGGGGGTGTCTGGCTGAGTGATGGGGCCACCACGCCACGGTGAGTAAGAGACCAAAGAGTGACACAGCTCCGGCCCCACATCCAATCCCCGGCATCTGTCACTGATTAACACCATATCTTCCATCAGCTAATAACCACTGTCGGAATCAAGCTGGTGGGACCAGACTGGGCTGGTTTGCTTAGTGTAGGGAAGAAGGACCCAAACCCAGACCTCAGAGGCCTCTCGCCACACTCACCTTCCTTCTGACTTCTCTCTATTACTGTTATTATTAACAACAGCAATGCGAATCTCGAATCATTTTAATGTTCACAAGACACTTTTCTCCCAACACTAGGATTGCGGTTCATTCAGAAACAGAGGGGCAGCCCCACTTGGAACTTCCTGAGAATCCCATGCAAGGCCCCAGAAAACACTGTTTGTTTTGTTTTGGAGAGGGCCAGGAATGAGCACTCCTCAGGGTAGGAAACTTTACTCCTGGCCCCTCCACTGAGGCACCTAAACCAGGTCGCTGTACCAAAGTCCGAGAGATTCAGGGATGCTATTCCCTCCCGATGGGATCAAATGGAACCCAGATACAACCATGGCAGGGTGTACATCTCCATTAGATCGTCACTTGCAGCTCTGCCCTGTGGCTTGGGAGGGGGATTCGAACTCACTACTGCTGCACACAGGCATTGAATCTGACTTGGTCCAAGCAGTCAGCTGGTTTGGATTGGCCCACAGCCATGGAGGAGCCTGTGGGGCTTTAGACCAAAGCAGACAAAAAGAGCTGGAACCTTTCCCAAATGCACTCACTGTCTTCAGGTCTACCAATAAGGCTAAGCACAGGTATGGAGAGAATTCCGCTGAACCCAGTAGCACCATTCCTGTACCTATAGGAATCTGCCACTCAAGCTGTCTCTAGCTAGACATTCTTAGTCCCAAGCCCCTTACTGAGTGAAGGGGTCCCATCCAAGGAGCCTGTCTCACCACTTTATTATTATCAAATGAGATCATGTATATAAATGCATTTTAGAGGTATTAAAATCACTATGTAAATGTTAGCTATTATTATGACTATTGTTTTACAGATGAGGAAACTGAGGATTACAGAGGTCAAATGGATTGTTCATAGTAACAGGAGGTAAAAAGCAATAAAACCCTGGTCTCCTATCTTCAAATTCCACATGCTTCCCTTCTTAATTCTAATTCTTCCCTTGGCTAATTATTTCCTCTTTATCTAATACATGACTTGTTTGCATTTTTTTGTTTTTCATGTTGTTAGACTGGGAGCTTTTGGGGGTCAGGGTCTAACTGTTACCTTTTTTTGTATCTCCAGTGTTCAACACAGTGCCTGCCTGACACATAGTAGGTGTTTAATAACATGTGTATATGACTGACTGACCATGCCCCTTTCTCTTTATGGTACCAGCATTGTTCCTGTTGCCCAGACCTAGCATCGCAATATCAGAAAACATCTAATTCAACCAATAATCAAACAAGATTCTCCCTTCCACCATATCAGACAAGTGGGACTCTAGCCTTGGCTTCCCCCTCCAGGGAAAGGAAACTCACTCCCCCAAGGCAGTCCAAACACCAACTCTAGCACTCAGGGTCATCACTGTCCTTGATCACTGATTGTCATGGACAATGAGGACTTCAGTCAGTGT
Source organism: Monodelphis domestica (assembly GCF_027887165.1). Classification (NCBI taxonomy): domain Eukaryota; kingdom Metazoa; phylum Chordata; class Mammalia; order Didelphimorphia; family Didelphidae; genus Monodelphis; species Monodelphis domestica. The sequence continues at coordinate 394,649,678 of NC_077230.1, forward strand.
CGGAGGGAGTCAACCTTCACAATGCCCCTCAAACCAGACTCCTCCTTTCCTGCTGCCTCTTTTTCAAATCTTGAAGAGTTCATTCTAGACCTATTCCCAAAGCCTCCCAGACAGTCTCTCTGGCAGGTTGGAATCCTAACTTAATCTTCTCACCCCACTTGCTCAAAAGCCATAAATAGCTCCCCATAGCCTAGAGGATGGCTTCAGGAATTCCTTAGACCTTGCATAATCTGATCTCTACCTCCCTTCCCAGGCTATGTTCTCTATTCCTCTCTGGTCAAAACTGTTTATTCTCAGACAGAGTAATAGAACCAATACTCCAATTACTGGAAAGGGTGGGTCAATCTGGTGGCCCATCTTACACCACTTCCCATCCTTCTGCCTTCTCACACACCCTTCCCTGGCCACCATTCCCCCGAAAGTGTAGTCTTTCCCCATAGGAGTTGGGCAGAAGTCCTCTCACTTTTGATTTGGTATCACCAGAATTCAGCAGTGTCTGGCATACAGAATGTTTTATATATTCATGCATGCAAGCATACGACATGAGAAACAGCATAGCATTAATAAGACGAGGGTTTGGAGTTCAAATTTCAGCTCCAAAATTTATAAGCTGTGTGAATGTGGGTAAGGTCCTCCCAGACTATGGCTCTTAGGTTTCCTTATAGGTGGCACCGTGCCACTTGGAATACTGGAACAAAGATTTGTCTTTTTGAGTTCAAATCTAACTTTCAGTCACTGTCTACCTGTGTGACCCTGGGTAAGTCACTTAAGCCTGTTGGTCTCAGTTCCCTATTTGTAAAAGGAGCTGGAGAAGGAAATGCCAAACCTCTCTAGTATCTCTGCCAAGGAAACCCCAAATGGGGTCATGAAGAGGCAGACATGACTGAAATGACTCAACAGCAGTAACAAATCCACAACAAACTCTTCAATGCTAGAATGAAAACTTTCATTTGACAGAGAAGGGAAACCAAGTCCTCCAAATCCAAGTCTGGGAGTTCCTTGTATTCCATCAACAGGATCTGCTATCAGAAAGAAAGGCAGACTCTTCCCTAGTAGAGTGACACCCCCCCCCCCCAACACATACACCCCCAACCTGTCAAATGTCAGCAGTGCAGATGGGAGTTTCCTTCTAGGTTAAATGTTTCTCCATAGTCAAACTTCAAAGCCATAACGGATGGATTAGCCAACCCCCAGGGGATGGATGGGATGGTGTCTGACATAACTGGACAGAGGCATTTCAGCTTGCTGCTTTCCCAGCCCCCAGGGGCAGCTCTCTGGGAAAGGAATCCTATTTCACAGCCTGGAACAATTCTGCCCAGAGTCCAAGTGAAAGAGGCTGGCTGGGAAGGAGTTAGAGAAGCACTGGGAATGTGGCGAGCTTCTGAAGAAAGAGTTCTGGGGGCAACAAAGTGAGTGCCCAGCGTTTTTAAATTAAAGCAGACAGAAGGGTCAGGCGGGACCAGTGGGAAAAGGGTCAAGAATGGGGAAAAGAGGGAACAAGATTTGTAATAAGGCAGGCCAGAGAAGAAGGACCCAATGAAGAAAACATGGCTAGTCTTCTGCTGAATGTCTGCGGTATGAGCCGGGGGACAGAGGGGCCCATTGCGTACCAGAAATTATACATGCTGAGTTAGAAGAAAACTGAAAATCATTCAAAGCCTGACCTGGAGTGGGCATCCTCCCTTCCCTCTGCCTGATGGAGGCCAAAGTCAACTGGACACCAGGCAGAGTCTTTGAAAAATGGTGCCCGCTTCCCCTCTTTCCTTTGATGTTAGCATGCTGTTAGAAACTGTGTGTCTTTCCTTTAACGTGGGATTAGACTGTGAGCATCACGAGGGCAGAGGCAGTGTCTTATCCAATCCCGGGGGTCCATGGTTGGCGCTGGGTGCAGGGCAGAGGTGAGGTCACTTTTGCCAAGTATTGCTCCCCCCTCAGTGATGATTTTGGAGGTGGAAAGAGTGCTGGGTCTGGAGTCAGGAAGACTCATCATCTGACCTCAGACATTTCCTTAACTCTGTGATTCTGGGTAAGTCACTGAATCCTGTTGGTCTCAGTTTCCTCAGCTGTGAAATGGGCTGGAGAAGCAAATGGAAAACCACTCCAGTATCTTTGCTAAAGAGGAAGGCAGTCCTAAACACTCTAATATATTGGACACAAATATGAACCACGGCAAAGGGGCATCAGATGAGAAGTCTGAGTAACAGTCCTCCTCCAGCCAAAGTATTGCATCATGAGTCAAATGGTTAGAGTTAGAGATGAAAGGGAGCTTAGAAATCACCTCTTCTGACCTTTCCCCCATTCCACAGATGAGAAAACTGAGGTCAAAAGAGAAAAATGCCATAAACCATCCAAGGTCTGCCATAAATAACTGGGTTGGGTTTGGAATGTAGGAAAAAACAAGTGTGGAACAGATTCCTGAAATGAGACAATATTATAGTCTAGAGGAAAGAATATTTGCTTAGGGGTTCAAAGACCTGGGTTCAAGTTCTGATCCGGCCACTGATCCACTAGCTGGATGATCCTAATCACATTACTTAAGACTACAGATTTCAAGGTGGAAGTGATTTTTGAGATCTAGTCCAATCTCTTTATTTTACAGATGGAGAAACCATCGAGAAAAGTGATGTGTTCACAGGGTCAAGCAAGGTAGCAAGCAGCAGAACCAGGATTCTAACTCCAGTCCTGTTTCCAAATCCAGATTCTTTTGCGGTCTCACTCTGGCTTCTTACAACAATATTTTCTGTGCCTCAGATTCCCCATATGCAAAATGAGAATAATAATACTTGCTTCATAACTTACCCTACTGGGCTGTTGTGAGGATTAACCCCATTAACAAGGGACAAGTTTAACAGTATAAAATACTATAAAAATGGATTAATTATTCCATTCATCAATGAAGGAAATATGCCTTGGAAGAGGAAAACTGTCCGACAGGTCCCTTAATGCTTGTCTAGAAAGTAGATACAAGAATGGAGCAATACCGACCTAATTAAGGTAATCCATCTTCCACCCAGCTGCCAAGATAATCCCCCTATAGTACAGGTCTGGCTGCTTCACATCCTGGCTCATGACTATCTTCAGTGGCTCCTTAATGCCCTTAGGATAAAAAATATGAAATTCTCCTTAGCATTTAAAGCCCTGAAACAGTGTGGCCTCAGTTCTCTTTCCAGAAGACGCATTCCCACCACTCCCTCCCACAATGTCGAGCAGCCTGACTTTTTGGTCCCTGAATTCAGAATTCCATCTTTCACCTCCGAGTCTTTGTATGTGTAAGACCGTCCACCTGGAATGCCCTCACTTCCTTCCTTCTACCTTGGAGAATCTTAGCTGTCTTATGAGTTCAGGAGCCAACTCCTATGAGAAAGAAGCCTTTTCCAGCTCCTCTAGTTGCTCATGCTTTCTCCTGCCCCTAATTCCCCAACACATGGGAATTCGGGTGTATGTGATTGGACATGGAAAAAATACATAAAATACCCATTTTAAATTTTGTGATAAATCTGTGCCATTTCCCCCAAGTGGAGTAAAGTGTCAGCACTGTGCCCAGACACTCATTCTTGTTCTGAGAGCATTAGCGAGGGTCATCACACTGCTTTACACTAAATAAGGCTCCTGCACTAGACTTGGGCCAGAGTTCTCCCTTGGAACAAGTTGTGTCTTCATCAGAGCAATGCTTTTCTTTGTTTCAAGAACAAATTTTATTTTTTAGTTGTTGTTTTATTTAGCTATTATTCATAATCATTCATTATTTAGTTATTAATCATGGCCCCAAAGTCCAAGCATAGTGCTATTGGTAGCACTGATAAGTCTAAGAAAAGTCATAAAAGCCAAGCTTAGAGATACAAAGTCCTGGGTTCAAATCTGACCTCAGACACTTCCTAGCTGTGCGCCCCTGGGTGAGTCACTTAACCCCCATTGCCTAGCCTTTACCACTATTCTGCCTTAGAGCCAATACACAGTATTGATTCCAAGATCCAAGAAGGTAAGGGTTTAATTAAAAAAAAGAGAGAGAGAGTATATAAGGGGTTAGGGGCATTGAGGTGGCTCGGTGGATAGAGAGCCACTCCTGAAGATGGGGGGTTTTAATCCGGTCTCTGGCACTTCCTAGCTGTGTGACCCTGGGCAAGTCACTTAACCTCCATTGCCTAGCCCTTACTACTCTTTTGCCTTGGAACCAATACACAGTATTGATTTTAAGATAAAAAGCAAGGGGTTAAGAAAAAATCCCTAGGGAAGTACTTTCTGGGATTGATTCCTACTAAAAACAGTTTCTGAACAATTTCCTGGGAAGTGGTCCCAAACAACAGGTTGGTTATGTAAAGGCAAATGGGTATACTCATTCTGTCTTCAGAGAGACGGGCCCCCTCTGGGCCCCAAATGGGCTTTAAGTGAGCCAGCTCTTGCCAAGGAACTGAAGAATGGAGCCCACAATGAGAGGCCTTGTGGAAAGAGCTCTGCTGGCTAAATGAATGGGGTACTAACAGGCTGGGTGAGTTTCCTCATCTGTAAAATGGAGAGAGTAATCTTTGGACTTCCTGATTCCCAAAGAATATTTTCTGAACCCCAAAGCATGACATGCAATCAATGTGAGTTCTTAATCAACCAAACAACAGCCTTTCTAAGCCTTTCTGCCAGGCACAATGCTAAGCACTGATTTCACGAGTAATCAATAAACATTTATTAAGTGCCTGCTATGTGTTGGGCAAAACCTCACATTCTAACAGCAGGGAGGCACCAAGCAAACGATCTATTTATAGGCTTCCTGGGAGATCATCTCAGAGGGGAGGCATTGGCAGGAAGGGTGATTGGGCCAGGTTTGGGTTTTGTTTCTTTTGCATTTGATGGGATTTTAAAATAAGATTTTGCATGACTTCCTATGGCCAATGGAGATCCTATTTCTTGCCTTCTCAGTGAGTAGGGGAGAGGGTGGAGGGAAGGAGAAAATTTGGAAATGAAAATGAAAATACAAATAGAACATGAGAGTTTAGCTGAGATTCTAGGAAATCCAGGGAAAGGGGAGAAGGGGAAGCTGAAGGATTGAGGATGGTAGACTCTGTGGGGAAAGGGAGCATGATATAAGAGTCATAAGCACCAGGTCAGAATCTCCGATCTGATCATCACTAGCTGTGTGATCTATGTCTCTGGGTCTCAGTTTCATCATCTGTGAAACGGAATAATAATACTCATCCCACCCACCTCCCAGGCCTGCTGTGAACTTTGGAACATTTTAAGTGTTATGAAACTGTTATGAGCTGTTCTAACACGAGCAACATGTATGAGATCATGTATGGGTTGGCACGAGACCAAAATCAAGGGCCCTGGGTTTAGAGGTCTCTATACACAAACCTGGACTAAATGATGTCTATGTTAGCCACAGGCAGCCAACCATGAGCACCATGGAGAGCTAACTAGACCGGGAGAAGGTCTGGGTTTGAATCTGAAGTTCCTTACTAACAATGTGACCATCAGCAAGTTGGCTCATCTTTTTGTGTCTCAGTTTTCTCATCTGTAAAATGAGAGGTTGGCAGGATTCTAGAACAGAGGTGTCAGACCTATATGGGGCACCCATCACTCTGTAAGTATGGCTGATCCAGATAAAAAGGTAATGTGACGGGGCATTTAGGTACCTCAGTGGATTAAGAGTCAGGCTTGGAGATAAGGAGATCCTGCGTTCAAATCTAATCTCAGACATTTCCTGATTGTGTGACCCTGGGCAAGTCACTTAAGTCCCACTGCCTAGCTCTTTCTGCTCTTCTGCCTTGGAATCAATGTGCCATGTTGATTCTAATAGGGGAGGTATGGATTTTTTTTAATCACATAATTTGTTGGTGAAATTTGGTAAAAAGTGAACGTGTAGGACACAACACATCAATCCACCAAGAAGGAAATGGGCTAGACTACCCAGAAGGGGACACTAATGCCAACAGACAAATCACTCCATTTTGCAAGGCATACTTGGAAGTCATAGTAAACATATATATCAATGACCAAGATAGTCTTTTAACAGACATATTTAATAAAATTTAAAAAAAATACAGTAGAACATAGATAATGTTGGTGTGTGGTTTTCTAAGTCACTATGAGATCAGCGAGGATCTTTATGTTCAGTTTAGTGGCCCCTTTTCCATCTGAGTTTGACATCCACCAATTTAGAGGGCTGATAATAATAATAATAATGATAATGATAATAATAATAAGCAGGCACCCCCTCCCCATCCTTCTTTCTCACTCTTTTTCTTTTTAAAACCCTTACTTTCTGTCTTAGAGTCAATACTGTGTATTGGTTCCAAGGTAGGAAAAGAGACAGACAGACAGAGACAGAGACAGAGAGAGAGAGAGAGAAAGAGAGAGACAGAAAGAGAGAGAGAGACAGAGACAGAGAGGGAGAGGGGGGTAAAGGGAGAGGGAGAGAGAGAGACAGAGACAGAGACAAAGACAGAGAGAGACAGAGACAGAGACAGAGAGGGAGAGAGGGAGAGAGACACAGAGAGAGGCAGAGAGACAGAAAGAGAGGCAGAGACAGAGAGAGACATAGAGAGAGGCAGAGAGGGTGGGGGGAGAGGGAAAGAGAGACAGAGAGACTGAGGGAGGGAGAGGGGGCAGGGAGAGAGAAAGGGAGAGACACACACAGAAGGAAAGCGACAGAGAGAGACAGACAGACAAAGAGACTAGAGCAGGAAGCAGGATTTTCTATGTTCTAGACCCCTTCAAGGAGGTTGGTGTAGCCCATGGATCTCTTCTCAGAATAATGATTTCCAATGATGGAAGGAAATGCCTTCAGTGAAAATGAAGACATGTTTTCCCATCCAAGTTCATGACTCCCCCCCCCCCCCCACATCTATCCGTGAGCCCTGATGATCTCCAGGCTAAGGAGCCCCTGAGCTAGTCTCTGAGGTTCTCCCAGTGGTAAGTCTACCCTACAATGCTAAGTAAAACACTTTACATGCCTTAAAGCACTATCATGTAAATATTAAATTTAAATACACCAATATTGATCATCTATTCTGCAATTACATATATAAACACAAACCTTCATTGATAAATTAAAGCATTGTGCTTCCCTGAGGAATAACCCTGTAAGAAACACATCCTGGGCCAAGAGAGATTGAGGAGCTCCTCATCCTGGAAGTCCCCCAGACAAAGGCAAGAAGAGCCCATTCAGAACCTCAGAAGGGCTAGGCTGAGATCCTCAAGCAATCCTCGTGCCTGTTTACAAAATTGTCATCCAGGAATGTATTTCAATCCTGTTAAAGCCTACTCATCCTCACCCTGAACCTTCATTTCGAGGGAACAGGTTCACAGCAGGGAGGAACCCCAAGAATGTCCCCAGTGATGAGCTCACACTGGGCAAGAGACAACAGGTTGGGTGAAGACTTTAAAGATGGATGCCAGCATTCTTGATGGGTCATAGTAATGAGTTAGCAGTTGACGTAGAGGATGAAGGGGATGAGTGATCTTTAAATCAGACTGGCTGAGGCCAAACCCCTTTAGCAGAAACCAGAGCCAATGGGAGGGGGGTGAAGGGAGGGGAGGGGAAGAACATGAATCATGGAACCACGGAAAAATTTTTCTTCATTAATCAATAAAATAAAATTTAAATAAATAAATCAACTCAGAAAAAGAAAAGAAACCAGAGCCAAACAGCAAAACCAAGAGAGCATTGGAGCTGACTGCTAATGATATTGGCACACGGGCTAGTCATGAGAAACTATTTCCTAGAAACAAAGGACACAGAATTTTAGAGCCAGAGGGGCCTTTGGGAAATATTGGCAGAGCTGGATAAAAGGCTCGGGAGATCAGGGGTCCTTAGCCTGGAAGCAGAGGACTTTAAAAATATCTATTTCGATAATTATATTTCAACATAATGGATTTCTTCTGTAGTTCTATATATTTTATTTTATGAATTTAAAACATTATTCTGAGAAGGGAGCCAAAGGCTCCATGAGACTGTCAAAGGAGTCCATGACACAAAACGGTTAAGAACCCCATCCCTCCATCAAGGAATATAAAACTTCTGAAGATGGAAGGGCCAACTGGGCATGTGAACAGACAACGTTAGAGATGGGTAGGATTCTAGAACAAAGAATGTCAGAGTTTTAAGGGACCTGAGGGAGGATTTACTTCAATCTTGTCATTTTATAGAGAAAGAAATTTAGATCCAGTCAGTCAATCAACAAACATCTATTAAGCACCAGGGTATGCTAGGTAAACAGCAGTGGATTCAGGACATCCCAAATTTTGCAAAGACAGTAAGGATTGGGGAGGAGGGGCTGCCTTAAGGTTCTGGTCTCCCACACTTCCTAGCCAGTTATCTTTCCATAGAATTGGTGTCTCCTTAGTCAGTTGAAGATGCTATTGTCATTGTTCAGTCATTTTCAGTCGCACCTAATTTGAGGTTTTCTTAGCAAAGAGACCAGAGTAATTTGTCATTTCCTTTGCCATTTTACAGATGAGAAACTGAGGCAAATAGGGACGATTTGTCCAAGATCCCACAGCTAGTAAGTGTATGAGGACAAATTTGAACTCAGATCTTCTTGACTCCTGGCCAGGTGCTCTATCCATTCAGCCATCTAGCAGTCCCAAAGAAGTTACTGATAATCAAACACAAACAAGCCCTTGAGCACATCTAAGGACTGATGATTGTAGCTGTCAAAAGGACAGTGGGGAGAAGCATGAGAAATGCCTTTTAGAGGCAGGTTTGCTCACGTTTAGGGTATGGATATTGAGGGTGCCCACAACGGACTCTCATTTCAGAGCTTGGGATACAAAAGCGACAACAAAAACAAAAGGGGGTTATGGTAGCTAGTGATGACGATGATCATGATGATCATGATGAAGATGACGATGAGGATGAGGATGAGGATGAGGATGAAGATGAAGATAATGACAAGCCACAAGATTGATGGCACTTTAAGGTCTACAAAGTTTCAGAGACATCAAGTCATTTAAGCTTTACAACAATCCCATGAGATAAGTACCGAAGGCATCATTAGCCTAAATGGATAGAAGAGGAAACTAAGACTGAGATGAAGTGGCAATGATAAGAATGATAGTAATAATAGCTAGTATTTAAATTAAAGTTTGCAAAGCATTTTACAAATATTATCTCATTTGATTTTGACAACAACCCTAGGAGGAAGGTACTATTTTTATCAGTTTTTTACAGATGAGGAAACTGAGGTTGGAAGGAGAAAATGATTTCCCTAAGATCACACAACTAATTAAGTATCTGAGGCAGGATTTGAACTCAGGTCAGCATAACTACAAAATGAGTCAGCCAGTGCAAAAGTCACTCAGTTAAAAATAAAAGATTCAAATCCAGATCTCCTAGCTCCCAATCTAGCCTACTCTCTATTGCACTGGAGTGATGGCTATCTGTGGTAAATGATGATAGCCAACCGACTAAACTGGATTGTATCCAAAATGGGAGCTTCAAAGAGCACACAGATCTACCCAACTGAGTCAACCCAAAATTAATGTCACCAGAGTTTAGCTGTAGGACAGCCAGACTTGGTACAATATTACTCAGAAGGCCTGGTCAGTGGCAAGGATCAGCTGACCACCAATCCATCTTTTCACAGCCGGGCAAGAATGCCAAAGAACAGTTGGATCCAGGAAAACTGATTACTCTGATGTATCTGTTTGGGTTCTCCAAAGGCCAATTAATTTGTTTGTGGAAAGCACAAAGGAGGCTTCTCTGGTTATTCATTCTGTGGTCAGTGGCAGAACCAGTAATCGGAAGTGGTCTCATGACGCCATCTTGGGTTCACAGATGTAGAGCTGGAAGGACCTTGGAAGTCACTAAGTCCACTCCTCTCATTTTATAAATAAAGAAATGGAGATTTAAAGAGAGTAAGGGACTTGTCCATGGTCACAGAGATAAATAAAGCAGTCGGAATTTGAACCCAGGTCTTTTGACTCCAAATCCCACTGCATTTCAACTGTATCCCTCTACTTATGCATCTAACACAGACAGAGAGTAAACCTTAGCTTCTCCCTTTTGGATAGGTCTTAAACATTGTCCAAGGGGGCAGCTAGGTGACCTAAAGGTCCTGGTTTCAAATCTGGCTTTCTTATTAGCTATATGACCCTGGGCAAGTCATTAACCCCCATTGCCTAGCTCTTACCACTCTTCTGCCTTGAAACCAATACACAGTATTGACTCCAAGATGGGAGGTAAAGGTATAAGAAAAATAAAAAATGTTAATGTCCAACTTTCTTCCTAACACAGAAATATTCTCTACTGTATCACCAATACCTGGTCATTCCCCATCCATGGAGCAATCTCACAATGGAACAGCTTTAATTGTTTTGGAATTCTTCCTTATACCAAGCTAAAATGTATTCTCAGTTCTTCTTACCCACAGAGAATGCCACAATGAGGAGCAAAGAACACTGAAGATCAAAAGAAAAGAAAAAGCAGAGAGGGGAAGGAGAAAGAAGAAAGAAAAAGAAAAGCATCAACAAGGCATTTGAAAACAGGGCAATTTGGTTACTTCTTGCCAAAATGAGTAAATGTTAGAAAAAATTCAACTGTACACAACAAGTATATGAATCTTGTTTGTTGTGCACTGAAATGTCTGTTGTTGATAATAATATTTATAATTAAATTTTCTTAAAAGAGTCTCTCAGAAAACGTGGTTTTCACTGCTCAGAATTTGAGTTTGTATCTGGGACCTGCATTACCACACACAATTGCCTCCCCTCTCTTCTTTCTTTCTTTTTTTTTTCTTTTACACTCTTCCCTTCCATCTTAGAATCAATACTATATATGGGTTCCAAGGCAGAAGAGTGGTAAGGGCTAAGCAGTGGGGGTCAAGTGACTTGCCCAGGGTCACCCAGCTGGGAAGTGTCTGAGGTCAGTTTGGAATCCAGGACCTCCCATTTCTAGCTCTGACTCTCCAACTGATCCACCCAGCTGCCCCCTGCCTCCTCTCTTTTCAAGTTAAATGCCTCTAATTTCATGAGCTGGAAAGGCCATCCAAGGCCATCTAGCCCAATCTTTGCAAATGAAGGAACTGAGTGCCAGTGAGGAAACGTGATTTGCCTAAGGTTAAACAAGTAGGGTGAAGGCTAGGATTCAAACCCAAATGTTTAGGTTTCAAAACCAACACACTCCTCCCATGGTGCCACGCTGCCTCCCTTCCTATAGCTTGATTGTTTAACTTGACATACTGGGCTACCCAAGAAGCTGAAATGACTCCCCTCAGTGTCTAGGACAGAATAGAAAGTACAAGTATCCCCTCCACATTGAGACTTGCCCCATCACGGTTTGGACATACTGACCCATAAGAAATTAAATGGGAATTTCGTGGGGAGTTTTGCAGAAGCTAAACCGAAGGTGACACAGAAAAGGTTTAGAAACCCAGAAATGCATAAAATACATATATAGTATTAGCATAAAGTTAACATATTTTAATAGCAGAAGTATACCCCATTTTTTAATTTATTTTGAATTTTTTTAAAACCCTTACCTTCTGTCTTGGAGTCAATACTGTGTATTGGCTCCAAGGCAGAAGAGTGGTAAGGGCTAGGCAATGGGGGTCAAGTGACTTGCCCAGGGTCACACAGCTGGGAAGTGGCTGAGACCAGATTTGAACCTAGGACCTCCCGTCTCTAGGTCTCTCTCAATCCACTGAGCTACCCAGCTGCCCCCTTATACCCCATTTTTTACAAGTGAAAGTTTGTGAAAGCCAGTAGGTGACCCCCGAAGGCTACAATTGGAGAGATATCTTAAAATGTTACATAGAATATTACCTTTCGAGTATGTACTTTACTGTCTAATAACCTATGAAAAAGGAAAAAGTCAGCCTTCTTCTCTGGTATAAAGGGAGAGCAAAAAATTTTACCTGCCTTTTCTACTTCGCAGGGGCGATGCAGGCAGGACAATCTTAACCCTCGTGACTTAGAAGGTGTCCCTGCACTCTGTTTAGCATTTAAAACCCTTTATGATCTGGTGCCAGCTTCAGGTGGTTGTTTCGTTGTTCCAGTCACATCTGACTCTTCATGATCCCATGTGGGATTTTCTTGGCAACGATACTGGAGTAGTTTGTGCTTTTTTTTCTCCAGTTCATTTGGCAGATAAGGAAACTGAAACAAAGTGAAATGAGTCACGTAGCTAGTATCTGTGACCCTGGGCAAATTATTTAACCCTGGAGTCAGATTTCACATTATTGGGGCACGTAGATGGTTCAGCAGATACAGAGCCAGATCTGGAGATGGGAGGTCCTGGGTTCAAATTTGACTTTAGATACTTCCTAGCTGTGGGATTCTGGGCAAGTCATTTGATCCCATCTGCCTGGCCCTTACTGCTCTTCTGCCTTGGAAGCAAGATTCTAAGATAGAAGATAAAGGCTTAAAAAAAAAAAGATTTCACATTATTTTCCCTTTCACTGAGGCATAGTGCAGCACTAAGCTCAGGAAGATCCAAGTTCAAATCCAGCATCAGGCACTTACTAGCTGAGTGACCCTGGGCAAGTCACTTAGCCAGATTGCCTCAGTTTCCTCATCAATAAAATAGGGATAATAATAATAGCATCTACTTCCCAGGTTTGTTGTGAGGATCAAATGGGATAATAATTATGAAGTGCTTAGCACAGTGCCTGGTACATAGTAGACATTTCATCACACTAGCTATGTTCCAGTTAAACTGAACTCCTGGTTCAAAGTACAGGACATTCTGTCTCACACTGTTCCCCAAGCCCGACTGCTACCTCTGGTTATTTCCTACTTCCTTTTCCCAATTTTCCCAGTTTATGGGATCTCTTCCACATGCCTGGAAATGCCTGGAATGGTTTATCTTTGTATACGTTGCCTCCCTCCCATTAGAATTTGAACTTCTTGAGATAAAAATAGTCTTATTTCCGGATCTGTATCCTTAGCTCCTCATATTATACCTTATACAAAGGAGCATCAATGTGTATTTACTGAATTGCATTGAATCTCAAAATTGGAAAAGGATCTCCCGTGGCCACTGAATCTAACTGGGACTCCTTTCTGATATCTCCCCCCAAAAGTGGTCCCCTAATCTCTGCCTGTGCACCTACAATGAACAAGGGAGGGGGGATATTATCTCTAGAGAAAGCTCTTTTGACTTCTGGAAGGTCCAAATTGTTAGTTGTTTAATAGCTTTTATTTACAAAAGAGGTGGAAAGAGTGAAAGTAGAGAAATACAAAAAGGTAGAAAAGACATTAACCTCCTCATCCAGGACTTATTGACCTTCCACAGGAATTAAACTCTCTCCAGAAGACAGGAAGGGAAAGCCAGCTATTCACTCACCCAAGTTCCCTCCAAGAGGCAGGTCAAGACGATGACTTGAGCTGAAGGTGACTTCTGAGGCCGACCTTCTTTCTTAAGCTGACTTCCTGCTTGAAGTCCAACTCCTTGAAGCTGACTTCCTCAGCCCCAGAAATTTAGGATCTTTTATAGTGGCCTCTTGCCCCTTCCCCTTTTCACAGGGGCCAATCACACCTTCCAAATTGTCTAGCACTGCCCAGGTGGCAATATTTGTTGGATCTACTTCTCACCTTTGAGGGTGTGAATTCTCATCAAAAGGGTTCACAGATTTCTGGCTGATTGAGATTATGAGGGTGTGAATTCTCTAAGTGGTTTGTGAGCTCCTCCACCTAGTTCAAGCTTTTGTTGATTCAGTCAAAAGGTAGACAAAGGAGAGTTAATCCTGTCTTCATAATCTAGTGATGTACTAAGTAGGGGTACTTAAGTTATTGTTTACCAAAGTGTTAGCTCCAACTAGGCAAAGACAATAAAGAATTCACTTTCAGCAGTGTAAACTCAAAGAGAACAAAGAATTCCCTTTTACAGAACCCTTCAGGATTCTGGCCACCCCCTTCTAGGCACTCTTCCTATCCTTAAAATATGGTCAGGGTCAGAACAATACTGCAGATATGGAATGAGTAGGACAAAGAGCAGTGGGACTATGACCTCTCTTACCTAAGGAAGTCTCTCTGATCCCAGCCTGTAGTCACATTAGCTTTCTTTTCTGGTTTATTTTGGGCCACCATGTCACAATGCTGAAGCACTGAGCTAGCAAGACTACCGAAATAGGTAGACACAGTAGGTAAGAATGCTGGATTTGAGAGCAGCTAAGTGGCTCAGGGGATTGAGAGCCATGCCTAGAGATGGGAGATCCTGGGTTCAAATCTGGCCTCAGACAATTCCTAGCTGTGTGACCCTGGGAACTTAACCCCCATTGCTCTTCTGCCTTAAAACCAATACATAGAATTGTTTTAAGATGGAAGGTAAGGGTTTAAAAAAAGAATGCTGGACTTGAAGTCACCAAGACCTGAATTCAAATTCTGCCTGGACGCTTTCCAGTTGTATGACTCTGTGCAAGTCATTTTTTTAACCCTTGCTTTTCTGTCTCAGTAACAACTCTAAGACAGAAGGGCAGGGGCTAAGCAAGTTAAGTAACTTGCCCATGGTCACAGAGTTAGGAAGTGTCTGAGGCCAGATTTGAACCCAGGTTCTCTTGAATCCAGGCCTTACACTCTAGCCACTATGCCAAGTAGTTTCCCCCTCTTTTTAAATCCTTACTTTCTTAGTAACAACTCTCAGAAAGAAAGGCAAGGGCTAGGCAAATAGGGTTACTTGATCAAGTCACTTAACAGCCATGTATGTGTCAGCCTCAGTTTCCACCTACTAATATCTACCTTCTAGAATGGTTGTAAGGATCAAATGAGCTATTTGAAAAATACTTTGCCAACCTTAAAGCCCTGTAGAAATGTGACTATATCATTATTATACTTTTTCAGACAAATTATCTAATCATACATCCTTCATATAAGTCAATTCTTTTTACTTATAGAGTCGATGTAAACTTTTATGACTTTACATTTAGCCCAGAACATCTCATTTAACTGAAATATCTGGCCCTACATTATGATCTACTGAGATCTTTTTGGGTTGTGCCTCTGTCCTCTGGCATGCTATCAATCCCACTTAGCTTGGTGTCTCTGCAAATTTGGTAAGCAAATGATTTATATATGGCATGGAAATAGAGTTATTGTCAAAACAAAGCTCCCCTAAACCAACAACATTGTAGAGTAGGATAAGAGACTTATTTTCTCACTTTTTTTCCCTCTTTGCTTAACCCTCCAGACTTGGACTTTAAAGTTTAAAAAAACACAGCCTCAACTTCAGGATCCTAGCTTTGATGCTTACCTAGCTGTGTGACCTTGGGAAAATTGCTTAACCCCTCTGGGCCTCAGTTACTTTAAAAGGAAATAATAATAATAATATTTGCATTACTTTCCATACAGGGTTATTGTAGATTCATAAACCTTAAAGCCTTTGTTGTTGTTGGGAGACAGGGGAAAGTATTTCCAGTACTTAGTACAATGCCAAGCAAGTAACAAGCGTCTATTCTATGGGATCCCCCAACTCTGATAGCAGTTTTAAGCTTTAAAAACTAGGAATTCTGGGACACTTGGGAAATGCTTGCTGATTGACTGAGATGAGTTTCAAGAAAAAGTAATGAGCCGACCACCATAAATTAAACTGTTCTTTATAAAAGCGATGGATTTACACTGAATTACGTATACAATAAACATGTATTAGGCACTGATATAGGCAGTTTTAAGTGGTACAATGCATAGAGTGCTGGGCCTAGAGTCAGAAAGACTCATCTTCCTAAGTTCAAATCTAGCCTCAGACACTTTCTAGCTATATGACCCTGAACAAGTCACTTAACCCTGTTTGCCTCTTTTTCTTCATCTGTCAAATGAGCTGGAGAGGGAAATGGCAAACCACTCCAGTTTCTTAGATGTGTGACTCTGGACAAGTCCTTTCACTCTGTCTCAGTTTTCCTATCTGTAAAATGAACTAGAGAAGGAAATGGCAAACCACTCCAGTTTCTTAGCTGTGTGACCCTGGACAAGTCATTTCACTCCGCCTCAGTTTTCCTATTTGTCAAATGAGCTGGAGAAGAAAATGGCAAACCACTCCAGTTTCTTAGCTGTGTGACCCTGGACAAGTCATTTCACTCTGCCTCAGTTTTCCTATCTGTCAAATGAGCTGGAGAAAGCCTTTTGGAAATTCAAAGAAGCATCCTGGCCTGGGAAACAGGGAGCCAGCCCGAGTTCAGAATTCCCAGCTAAGAGTCCTGCCTCTGGCAAATTCTAGCTGGGAGCAAAGGTGGCTCACTTACCCTTCCAATGGTCTCAGGCAATTTTCTTGAAGGCAAGGCACTGGTCGGCTTGGTGGAGGGAGTTATCACACTGGAAGCTCCCTCTCCACTGCCCCTCACACCCTAAAGGTTGATGCTGGAATATTCCAACCAAGCCAGAATGTTCCGATGCAAAAACCAGTCCCTCCTCCCTCCCTTTCTCAGTGTGCCCAGCCCAAGCAAATCAAGTTAGCAGAGCACAGCCAAAAGGGAGGCAGATGGTGAGAGATTGTTTACCCTGAAGTGTTGGTATTTGTCAGGCTCCATCACTGTTTTCAAAACAATAATTACTCAAAGGCAGTCCCAAACCATCAGTGCTAGCCTCCAAATGGTAATTAGCCGTGCTGTCATACTATTAGAGGTCTCTCAGTGCCAGCCCAGAAGGGGGAAGTGAGTGACTACACCTTCTAAGTGTCAACAAACCATATCTTTGGTGCCAACGAGGACCCTGGGCATCGCTCTTGGCAAGCTGGGCATGGGATGGCACAAAAGACACCCGTCTCCAAAAGCCACGGCTTGCTAGCTTTTCTGGTACCCAAGATCCTTCTCCCTTCCCTCGAGAGAGGGTTGAAGGTGCAAGCCACCAGTATCTGCGAAGTTCCTACTATGGGCGAGGGAATGCCCATAGTAGGAGTGCCCATGGCTGAATCAAATTAATTTGGCAATTAATTTTGAGTCATGGTGGCTCCATTGAGTCTTTTAGGATTTCTACCATCCAAATAACTCTGAGGTTCGGTCCATAGTTAAAAGCCACTCCTGGCTGAGACGGTGTGTGCTGGGGACCTGGGCTGGGGCAAAGCTCTAGCAGTCTTCAGAGACTGCGCAGAACTCTCTGGGGCTCCCCAGGTCTTCCCTGTAATCTCTTTAACAGGTGAGACAGAGATAAGTGAAAGATGGACCCTGCCCTGGAGGATGTGCAGTCTTCTGGGGTGGGAGGGATCAATAAATGATGCAAATAAATGCAGGGCAGAGGAGGGGGAAAGCCCTAAGTGGGGGTGGGGAGGGGGGGGACCAACAGAGGCTTCCTAGTGGCTCTAGGCTGAGTGCTGCAAGAAACAGAGGAGTCTGGGATTGAGAAGGGAAGGGAACTGATAACAATGTGCCAGGGTCCTAAGCTCTCAGGAGAGTAGAGTGGTTAGAGCTGGCCCCAGAGTTAAGGGTGTAAGGGACAAATCACCTAACCTCTCAGAGACCCTCTAAGACCCTCACTGGCTGCTCTGCATTTGCAGACTTGATTTCCTCATCTAGAGATTTTTCACTCATCTTTGTCTCCATTATTAAAGAGAATGAAATTAGCCAGTCAGTCAACAAGCATTTATTATGCACCAGGTGAGGTAGCTAGATCACTCTGTGGATAGAGGAAGACTCCTCTTCCTGAGTTCAAATCTGGCTACAGACATTTACTAGCCATATGACCCTAGGCAAGTCACTTAACACTGTTTACCTCAGTTTCCTCATTTGTCTTATGAGCTGGAGAAGGAAATGGCAAACCATTTAGTATCTTTTTTTTTTTAATTTTTAACTTCTTCTCTTAGAATCAATACTGTGTATTGGTTCTAAGGCAAAAGAGTGATAAGAGCTAGGTAATGATGGTTAACTGACTTGCCCAGGGTCATACAGCTGGGAAGTGTCTGAGATTAGATTTGAACCTAGGACCTATCATCCCTGGGCCTGGCTCTCAATCCACTGAGCCACCTAGCTGCCTCCCATTCTAGTATCTTTGCCAAGTAAACCCCAAACCCCATTTGCCTCGGTTTCCTCCTCTGTAAAAAGATCTGGAGAAGGGCATGACAAACCACTCCAACATCTCTGCCAAGTAAACCCCAAACCCCATTTGCCTCAGTTTCCTCCTCTGTAAAAAGATCTGGAGAAGGGCATGACAAACCACTCCAACATCTCTGCCAAGAAAACCCCAAATGGGGCACATGACTGAAAAACAACTTGAGGAACAAAACTGAGGGAGTTAGACGAGATCAATGGTTTTGTGGGGTTTTTTTTAAGCCCTTGCCTTCTGTCTTGGAATCAATACTGGGTATTGGTTCCAAGGCAGAAGAGTGGTAAGGGCTAGGCAATGGGGGTTAAATGACTTGCCCAGGGTCACACAGGTAGGAAGTATCTGAGGCCAGATTTGAACCCAGGATCTCCCATCTCTGGACCTGGTTCTCCATCCACTGAGCTCCCCAGCTGCCCCCTAGATTAATGGCTGTTAAAGCCCAGGGGTCCCCAAGTCCATTTCAACCAGGCAAACAGCAAAGTTTGAATTAGAAGTCCATTAATCCCAAATGTGGTTCATGAGATGAGAAAAATTCCTGTTTTACTTCTTATTTGTCTCATGACTTAAAAAAAATCTACTTAGTTTTGATTCTTCTGGACAGAGATAGCACTGCATTTCAAGTTGGAGGACATGGGTTCAAATTCTTCCTCTGATACTGTGTAACCCGGGATAGATCATTTAACTCCTCCTCTGTAAAGAACTCCACATTCATCTAAAGTGGGAGGAATTGGTCCAGACCATCTTTAAGGTTCCTTTCAACTCTGATCTGCCATCCTCGTTTCCTAACGCTAAATTCCTATTTCCTAAGCACCACATGAGGCCATAGCAGGATGAGGTTAAAAACTGTCAAAGAATACACGGAGAGGATAAATAGGCATTTGATGAATTATCTCAAAATGAGACTACCAGAGGATCGGTGGAAAATGCAGCCAAGATCCTTCCCCCAAGTCACAAGGCCATCTGACAAGACAACTAGCCCTCTTCCCAGTTGTCCATCCCGGGCCCCTTCTGAAGCCCCATGATCTTTATCAAGTACTTTCCAGATGATCCTGTGACTTCTCCTTTTAGTTACTGCCCAAGAGCTCTAGCGCCTGGGGAAGCCTCATGTTCATTTCCACTCAATTTCCCGCTTAAAGGCAAGCCTTGTCCCCAACAGCTGGGAGTTACTGGAGGTTGAAGAAGAAAAGAAAATGGTCATTTGAAGAGATGTCAAAAAGGGACAGCATAGCAAAGTAGATAAAGGACCCATCTCCTAGATCTAGGATCCCCTTACTCTCTGGGTGGCTCTGGGCTGCTAGAGCCCCAGGTAACTGGAGGAGCACATGTTTCAGAGGCAATCCTCTGTGTCAGTGTTAGAAAGTTTCCGGGGCAGCTGGGTGACTCAGTGGCTTGAGAGCTAGGCCTAGAGACGGGAGGTCCTAGGTTCAAATCTAGCCTCAGACACTTCCCAGCTGTGTGACCCTGGGCAAGTCACTTAACCCCCATAGCTTAGCTCTTACCACTCTTCTGCCTTGGAACTAATATGCAGTGTTGCTTCTAAGATAGAAGGTAAGGGTTTAAAAAAGGGGGTGGGGGGAGACCCACACTCTTGGGTCCAGCCATGATGGTCTGCTTATTATTTTTTGCATACAACATTTCACTTCTCATCCCAGCCCCTTGTCTTTGGACTGACTGTCTCCTAAGCCTGGAAATTGCTCCCTCCTTACCTCTATCCCTTAGAATTCTTCTCTTCCTTGAAGCACCATCTTCTCCATCTTTCCTGACCATTCGTTCCCTCCTCCTTCCTTCCCTGGCTCCCTCCCCCCAAATTACATTGCATTTCTTTGGCATTTGCAGGGTGGGGAGAATGGTTGGTCTGAACCAAGGATGAAGCTGGAGGCACTCTGCAGAGTGATGCCCCCAGGAGCTTGGAGAAGGTACAGCCTGTTCTTGGCTCTGTCCAGGCAAGGACTGGGGAGAACCTAGACTCGGGCAAGCTGGAGGGCAGAACCAAGGCATCTCCAAAAGATCCTTCATGCTGTCACTACTTTGCCAACTGTCACAACTGTGCCATGTTATAGTCATCCACATTCAACTCCAAGGATGGTAATTTTGTCTCTCCATCAGCGCATGCCATGATGCTCTTTTAACATAAGCCAGTGTTTCGGAGAACAGCTGCAGCTGGCAGCCTTGCTACCTTGCCCCCAGCTAAGGGCTGAGGCTTCCCAAACATAACTAGGCTGAAAGATAGCTGTGCCGCAGCCCACTGCCAGGCCCATACTCAGAGCCTCTGGAGGTCAGCAGGACCAGCCAGAAACTGGAACAAGCACGGTCTCTGAGAGCCCTGGACCACCTGCAAGTCACCTGGAGGCCATCTGAGAACTTGGCATTCTCTCAACAGCTCCTGGGTTAGATCCCATTTTACAGATGAGAAAACCAACTACCAGAGAGATTGTCACTAGCCTCAATGACTCAGTGCCATAATTAAAACGTACACCAAGGATCTCCTGATACTACAACTAGGGAGGAAGGGTGGTTTCATAAAAAGATCACCGAGTCTTGAATCAAGAGGACCCAAAGTTTCCAATTTTACCCAAGGCCCTCATTGGGCAGCTCCCTCATTTTACCTCCAAAGGAAGTGATTTGACCAAGATGAGAATCACAGATTTAGAGTGAGATGGTTTCTCGGGGTCATCTGGTGGTTCATCCCCATTATTTTCGAGAGGGGGAAACTGAGGCCCATTGAAGGACAGTCACTTGCCCAATACCTCACAAACAGTTAGTGGGCTGAGGCAGGATTCAAATCTCCTTTCTCTGATTTCAGAGCGAGCATTCTTTCCACTGGACCAGTCTCCTGGGAACTCTCTCTGACAGGCAGTGAATGTTAATCTGGGCACAGCCCAATAGTTCTCCAACTGGCAGCTCTGTCCTTTTAAAGCAACTCCCCTGTTGCTGCTCTCTTATATTAGAAGGAAAAAAAAAAACATCCAGAGCCTTGGGCAGCTGCTCCTCCCTACCCAGAAGCCCTAGATCAACAGTCATAGCAACATCTGTAGGAGGATGGGCAGGAGAGACTTTGGAAGAAGGCTCTGCTAGGTGGTCTCTCTCCCAAGTTTCCTCCAGTCCTAATTCTGTGACCACCTGAGGGTATCAGCTATGCCATGTTTGAGCAGTTAGCTTTCCCTTTTCCTCCCAAGCCCTCGACACACCCTCGGGTCCAGCCAGACTGGCCTGCTTGCTGCTCCTTGCATGCAACACTCCACCTCTCATCCCAAGTCCTTGGCTTTGGACTGCCTGTTTCTCATGCCTTGAAACTGCCCCGTCTCCCCTCTATCTTTTGGAAGCTGTTCTTCCTTCAAGACTCTGCTCCAAGCACCATCTTCTCCATCCTCCCCAACCCCCCTGGCTCCGGATGCTCTCCCTCGCCCCAAGTTACATTGCACTTATTTTGCATTCACAGAGATCGAATAAAAAGCAAGAGCTAGGATGGTTTTGTTTTTTTGTCTTAGCACAGGGCACAGGGTAAGCCCCTTACGCCACAAGGACCGCTACAGTTGTTCAGCTGTTTCCATCTTATTTTTCATGAGCCCATTTGGAGTATTTTTGGCAGACCACAGAGTCATCTGCCATTTCCTTCTCCCGCTCATTTTATAGATGAGGAAACTGGGGCAAAAGGGGTAAAATGACTTGCCCAGGATCTCACAGCCTGTAAGTGTCCATTGATCTCAGGTCTTCTGGACTCCAGGTCCAGCACTCAATCCACTGTGCTACCAAGCTGTCCGTCCTGCTGCCTGACCCAAGCTGTAACAACTGACACAGTGTGAATTTTTTTTAGCTACATAAGGCAAATAGTGGAATGAATATTTTTATTTCATGGTAAAATTAACTTTTTTTACAACAAATAATACATCTAGTCCTTCTCCAGAAATAAGATATCTATTGATTGATTTCTTTCAAGTTCCTAGTTAATCTCTAATTGGTCACTTTAACTTGAAAAGAACAGAATATTGGGGCAACTAGGTAGCACAGTGGACAGTGCAGTGCACCAGGCCTGGAGTCTGGAAGACCTGGGTTCAAATCTGACCTCACACACTTCCCAGCTAGGTGACCCTAGGCAGATCTACTTAGCCTCTCATTGGTCTAGCCCTTGCCCTTCTATCTTAGAATTGTTAAGATAAAAAGAGTTAAAAGGGGGGCAGCTGAGTAGCTCATTTGGCCTAGCCTTTGTCCTTCTATCTTAGAATTGTTAAGATAAAGTTAAGATAAAAAGAGTTAAAAAGGGGGCAGCTGAGTAGCTCAGTGGATTGAGAGCCAGTCATAGACAGGAGGTTCTAGGTTAAAATCTGGCCTCAGACACTTCCCAGCTGTGTGACCCTGGGCAAGTCACTTGACCCCCATTGCCTAGCCCTTACCACTCTTCTGCCTTGGAGCCAATACACAGTATTGACTCCAAGACCGAAGGTAAGGGTTTAAAAAAAAAAAGAGTTAAAAAAACCCCCAATCTTAGAGTTGTTAATAAGACAAAAGTAAGAGTTAAGAAAACAAAACAGGGGACAACTGGGTAGCTCAGTGGATTGAGAGCCAGGCCTAGAGACAGGAGGTCCTGGGTTCAAAACTGACCTCAGCCACTTCCTAGCTATGTGACCCTGGGCAAGTCACTTGACCCATTGCCTAGCCCTTACCACTGTTCTGCCTTGGAATCAATACACACTTTATGGTAAGGGTTAAAAAAACAAAACAAACAAAAACCTATAGATAGAAAGAAACCTGAGAAATCATCAAGTTCAACCCAATAACATAATAGGTAAGGTCAGGGAATTAAGTGATTTACCCAAAGTCATACAGTAAACAGCAACGGTAGAATTTGAAGCCAGATCCTTTGATTACAGCTACACGTTCTTTCTACCATACCACACTAACTTGTAGGTCATAGGTTCCAGGTCCAACATTTACTAGCTGTGTGACACTGGGCAAGTCCTTCTACTTCTGTGGCAGTTTCTTGATCTGAAAAACTCAGTCAACAATAATAATCGTACGACTCTTAATACTACTCACTGAGGGATGATGAGGAAAGCATCTGGCAGACCTTAGAATAACGTAGTATTATAAAGCCAATTGGCCAGGTCAATGGGGCAAAACCCCAGCCTCCTTTTCCTCACATTTTACCTCCTTGGAGCTTCTGCCTTCCCCTATCAAACTCTCCTCCCAAGAAAGGGGCCATTTTAGTGCTAGTAAAACCCAGAGAAGAGAATCCTAGAATTTCAGAGCTTCAACAAGGCTGGTTTCATAGGATCATAGAACTAGACTCCTTAAAGGTCAGCTTGCCCAACCCCAACCCTCTCATTTTCCAGATGAGGAAACTGAAGTTCTGAGAAGGAAGTGACTTGCCAAAAGCCAGACAGGGCAAATGTGGCAAAACCAAGATTCAAATTCGTGTCCAATGACTCTAAGGTCAGTATTCTTTCCAGTGCCCCACACAGTCTCCTCCAACCTTGGAAAGCTTCTTGTGTGGGTGGGATAGGGAACTTGTGATTTAAGCCTTTTCTTTAAGATTATAGAAATAAAAATATTTGTCTCCTATTCAAGAAATCTCACTCAACTGCAAATAGGGTCCCGGAGGTATTTGGAGATAATCAATGCCCCTGAAATCGAATCAAATCCATTTTCATTGTGATCTTGGAGTCACAGATTTTGGAAGGAACCCCAGGCATCATCTAGGCCAGTAGTGCCACATTCAAGGAGAAATGGGCCCCATTAATCTTGTAAGTAGGATCCCTGTAAGTCAAATATTAGCTTACTTTTAAAATTTTATATTTATCTATGTTTTCTTATATTTTTATTTTATTAATATTTTATTTTATATATTATTTTATTTCCAAATTAAATTATAATCTGGTTTGGGTGCACCTCAGTTGCAGTCTGTATCCAGGCTTTGTGTTTGAAATCTCTGATCTTGTTCAACCTCTCATTTTACAGATGGGGAAACTGAGGCCCAGTTAAAGTAAAATGACTTGCTCATGATCACAAAGGTAGTCAGTGGCAGAGACAGGCCCCCTAACCTAGGTCTTTAGATTTCAAATCCAAAACATTTTGCCCTGGGCTATTCTTCCTCCTAATCTTAAATCATGAAATTTGTTTTTTTTAACTATCCCAGAAATGAAAGAATTCTTAGAGTACCAGAAGTCACTGTTGAAATGACTTAGGAGAGGGGTGGCTAATATGGTGAATAGAGGACCAGCCTGGAGCTGGGAGAACCCAGATTTGAATCTGAGCTCAGACACCTCCTAGCTGTGTGACCCTGGGCAGGTTACATAGCCCCCCCCCCCCCCCCCCCCAAATTGCCTGGCCCTTAGCCCTTACTACAATTCTGTCCTAAAATTGATAGGAAGGTAAAGATGTAAAAGAAATGACTTGAGAATTGCTAAAAAAGAAACTAAAAACACCCTAGGCAAACTGTTCAAAGCCAGTTTGAGTAGGAAATCCCTCCTTCCTTCTTCTCTATCTTCTCCTCAGGGCTACACCCACTAAACTAACTAGGCAGAGTTCTCTTGGCTCAGACTCATGTGGCCTGCAAAAATCTGAGATCCAGCATTCAAAGAAATAACTTGCGGGCTAAAAACATTTGTATAAGAAAAAAGTGGACCCATCAGAACTGTGATCACTCAGACGAGGGGACGTCCGTGCCCCAGAGCAGGGAAACTATCGATTTGTGAACTGGTTACAACATCCTACAGAAGCCTCTTGGAAGCTTTGCTAAAAAGAGCAGAGCTCAAACCCTTGTCAGTCTGGTCACAGACACTGGGAAGTGTCTTCTTTTTAAGATGGCTCCCACATTGAATATTTTAATAAGGGTTAAGAGCTTTCTCCCATGTTTAAGCAGCTAGGGGACTCAGTGGATAGAGTTAGGCCTGGAGAAAGGAGGTCCTGGGTTCAAATCTGACCTCATACCTTTCCTAGCTTTATGACCCTGCACAAGTTACTTAACTCCAATAGCCTAGCTCTTAAATCTCTTCTGTCTGGGAACCCATATTTAGTATCTATTATAAGGGAGGAAGGAAGGAAGGAAGGAAGGAAGGAAGGAAGGAAGGAAGGAAGGAAGGAAGGAAGGAAGGAAGGAAGGAAGGAAGGAAGGAAGGAAGGAAGGAAGGAAGGAAGGAAGGAAGGAAGGAAGGAAGGAAGGAAGGAAGGAAGGAAGGAAGGAAGG
This sequence comes from Monodelphis domestica, assembly GCF_027887165.1. Classification (NCBI taxonomy): domain Eukaryota; kingdom Metazoa; phylum Chordata; class Mammalia; order Didelphimorphia; family Didelphidae; genus Monodelphis; species Monodelphis domestica. The sequence continues at coordinate 394,674,816 of NC_077230.1, forward strand.
AAGGAAGGAAGAAAAATAAGAAAGAAAGGAAGAAAGAAAGGAAAGAAGAAGAGAAAGAAGGAGAGGAAGGAAGGGGAAAAGAAAAAGAAGAAAGGAAGGAAGAAAGAAAGGAAGGAAGAGAGAGAAAGGGAGAAAGAAAGAGAGGTGGGGAAGGAAGGAAGGGCATTGGACTTGCAGCCAAAAGGCTCACTTACAACCTGTAGGGAGGGCCCTGGGAAGAACCACGTTTCCAGTCCTTAAGTTTCCTCAGCTATAAAATGATTGGGATCCAGCTAGATGACCTCAAGGTATCTTTCATCTCTAAATTTATGCTCTAATATCATTCTTCTAAATAAACAGATCTCTGAATTTCCCACACTCACAAAATTACAGATGGGAAGGGCTTTAGAGGTCAAGTCCAACTTCCTCATTTTACACAAGAACAAACTGATAGACAAAGAGTGACTTGCCCAAGATCACATAAATAGGAAAGGGAATAATATAAGGAAGGGGAAATGGAAGTATGTGTGATTAAAAGACCCTATAGAGAGGTAGGAAGGAAATAAGAAGAATGGTGGTGGGAAGGGGAGAAATATAAGGGAGGGGGAATGGGGTGAATGTCTAAAACCAAGGTCACTTAAATAGTAGGGCCAGAATTTGAACCCAAGAATCTCTAACTCTAAATTTACTCTACCAAAGCTGTCCTAGAAAGGAATCTTGTTTGTTAGCAAAGAGTGGTTCTTTGTCCAGCCCTGTCTAGTGGAGGGGAAAGTTGTTCCCTTAAAACGAAATGGGGAATAGGGTGGTGGGTGTTTGGGAGCCAGGAACACTGCATATCGAGCACCAGGCTTAGAGTCAAGAGGACCTAGGTTCAAATTTGACCTTAGACATTGTCTAGCTGTGTGACCCTGGGCAAATCAATTAGCCCTGTTTGCCTAGCCCTTCTATTTTAAGAGTTGTCAGGAAGGAAGGAAGGAAGGAAGGAAGGAAGGAAGGAAGGAAGGAAGGAAGGAAGGAAGGAAGGAAGGAAGGAAGGAAGGAAGGAAGGAAGGAAGGAAGGAGGAAGGGAGAAAGGGAGGGAGGGAGGGAGAAAGGGAGGGAGGGAGGGAGGGAGGGAAAAAGGAGAGAGAGAACTCAAGGGAGGGTTTTTTTTAAAACAACCACCTGTGAAAACACCATTTCTCCAAAAGCATACAAGATTTTGAGAATCCAGCTGGAGCCAAAGGTTCTAGGGCAGTAGCCTGACAGCAGTTACAAGCACTTTGGTTGTAAAGTACAGGATAAGAGCTGTGCCAGCATGGGGCCAGCCCCTAAACCGGGCTTTATTAATGCATTACCTATCTGTCCTCCTGCAGCGAACCTTTGCAATGACTGGGTCCCCTGGTATGGCAAGGATGAGTTCCTTCAGACCCTGGGGAGTTTCCACTCAGTCAATGTCCCCTCTAGATTGTGACTGATGGAATGGGCAGAAAATGTTGATCTGGAAGAGATTTCATAGCTTCACCTGAGAAAACAAAGAGCCCTCTGGGGAAGTGACTTGCCCAAGGTCACAGAAGCAGTAAATTCCATCCTAGGTCCTGTCCTAACTTTCAGAAAGGCTGGGAGGGTGGGATGGTTCCAATTTCGCATCGGTGTCCCCTGGCGGAGCCAGAGGACAATGGCTGGCACACAATTGTTACTTGGTAAATGCTTTGTTCGTCAATTGATTTTCAAGACCCCTGGAGAGCAGCCTCTCCCCGCGCTCTCATCCCAAGGACTTAGCCCGGCGTTTGCCTCCGCCCTGGAGCCCCCTTCCTCTCCCCCCTTCTCGATTCCAACTAGCCTCGAGAAGTCCGCTTAAAACGAACACGAACAGAAACTTCTGGCCCGGGAAAACCAAGAGTTCAAAAGGAGACTCACCATCGCAGCTGACCGAGCGGGGTGACGGCAGGGAGGGGTGGGGTGGGGGGTGGATCGGCTCCCAGATCCTCGGCCCTAAGGCTCGATAGCGAGGGTGGGGAGAGCAGGGAGTCGGGGGAAGCCCGGGTCCGGGGATCGGGGGCGGGTCCCTTCGGCGAAGCCTCCTCCTTCTCCTCCGAAGGCCGGGAGAAGCTGGGGGATGGGGGGGGGGTGTTGGTGCCGCGGTGGCGGCCCGAGGGTAAAGTCCCTGCCAGGGGGTAGGCTGAGGGTTGAGCGCTTCCCCAGGGAATCCAGAATCCAGGTCAAAAAGGACGGGATGGGAAGCCGGGGCTGGCAGGGGAAGGGCTGCCCCCCCAGCGGCCCCCACCTCGAAGCCTGGGTGGGAGGGGTCGGCGCGGCCCGGCGGAGGAGATCGCGGTGGGGGAGAACGGGACGCCGAAGCCTCCGGCCGCGGCCAGTCACCAAGGGGGGCGTGGTTGGCGCAGCCGGGAGCTGGGGGTTGGGGTAGCCCCAACCCCAACCATCCCGACAGAAGGAGAGGGACTGGGGAGAAGTGGTCGACCGGACCTGCCTTAGCCTCAGCTGAACCCCAGAGACCCCCCTTCCCCCCCGGAACGCCTCGTGAGGCGGAGGCGCGGCTCCTCGGCTCCACCTGGGCCGCTCGAGTCTGTAAGGGTGCAGACTGGACCTGGAGGGCGCTCACCTGCGCAGCCGGTTCGCTCCTGGGGCCGCTCTCCCGGCAGTCTTTCTGTCTGTCCGTCGGTCCGCTGATCGGGCTCCTCCTCCCTGCTTCAGCCGCCTCCTCTTTCACCTTGGCTGGAGCTCGGCGCTGCCCTCCAGGCGGACTACCCCAGCTTCCCGCCGGCCCGCCTCCAGCCGCCGCCGGGAGGCGGGGGGAAAGAAGAGAGTGAGTGTGTGCACGCGAGTGCACAAGTGTGCAAGAGAGAAGGAAGGAGAGCTGATTTCTGGGAGGAGCTGGAGAAGGAGGAAGCTACAGAGAACGAGTCTGCTCTCGTCCTCCTCCCAGCCCCACGCCCCGCCATCAGCCCCGGGCTCCAGACAGCCCCGCCTGCTCTGCCCTGCCCTCCCCTGGCCGGGTCCTAGAGCCTCCTTCTAGGGGGCTCTGAGGAGGCCTGGGACAGGGGAAGAACCCCTGAAATCCTCCCCTTGGTGGAAACCAGGATGTGTGGCCCCTAGCACCCCTGGGAGGACCCCAGGCTGAGTGGCCCAGGAGCCAAGGGGTCAGCTGAAAACTCTCACCGACACGGTTACCCATTCTGGTAACAGTCTTTGTGCAGCTGCTGGCATTTCAGTCTCCTGGATACTGTCTTCACTCCCTCACTCATTCATATATATTCAAGCATTTTTTTTAAACCTTTACCTTTCTCTTAGAATCGATTGGTTTTCAAGCCGAAGAAGGGCTAGGCATGTAGGGTTAAGTGACTTGCTCTGCCTGGAGTATTGTGCTCATTTTTCCTGGAAATGTGCTTTCTGGTTGCCATCCTAGATCCCTTGCCTTGCTGTCATATTCCATGCCTCTCTATCCTTCAAGGTAGAAGCTGCTAGGTCCTGTGTAATCCCAATTGTGGTTTCACAATATTTTGTTTTCTGGCTGCTTGTATTATTTTCCTTTTGGCTTGGAATTTCTGGAATTTTGCTATAATAGTCCTGGGATTTTTAAATTGGGGATTTCTTTTAGGAGGTGCTTAGTGGATTCTTTCAATTTCTATCCCCCCCCCCCCACCTCCCTTGCTGAAGAACATCAGGGCAGTTTTCCCTTATAATTTGCCGTTTGGTGTCCAGTTTTATTTGTTTGTTTTGACCATGGTTTTCAGGCAGTAGATCTCTTCTGGATCTACTTTCCAGGCCAGTTTTTCCAGTGAGAGATTTCAAATTTTCTTTTTCAAAAAGTATTTATTAAAAGCCCACTAAATCACTGGCTTTGCTGGCCATACAAAGAAAAAGAAAACCAAACCAGTTCCCCTCCTCAAGGAGTTTTTAGAGGTAGCTTCAGTGTCCTGGAAGCTGGATTTGGAATCCTAGAAACTAAGTTGGAATTTCAACTGCTAAACTTATTTCCTGTGGGACCTTAGAGCAACCAAATAGACAGGTGGGAAGATATTTTCTAGAGGTACAAGCCCTACTTCAATCATTCTAGAGTCCCATAGTTTTAATTCAAGAAGCATTGGGGGGGGGCAGCTAGGTGGCTCAGTGTCCTAAAGATGGGAGGCCTTGGGTCTAAATCTGGTTTCAGATATTTCCTGGTTGTATTACCCTCAGCAAGTCACTTAACCCCCATTGCCTAACCCTTACTGCTTTTCTTTCTTGAAACCAATCCAGAGTATTGATTCTAAGATGGAAAGGGGAGGGGGGCACTAAAAAAACAAAAACAAAAGAAGTGGAAAAAAAACAAAATCTAGGATCTGAAGGGGAGAGGGTACTCAGCCTACCATCATACAGCCTATGAGACTTCAGATAAGTCATTTCCCCCCTATGGAATTCAGTTTCCTCATCTGCAAAATGAGAAAGTTTGGGATTCTGTATACTTTAAAAGTCCTCTTAAAATCTAAGACCCTATTTGAGTACCTTCCAGGTAAAGCAGGCCCAAGAGGTTTTAGCTAAGACATAAGGTTTTGCCCTCATGGCTACTGAGGGCATCCTCCCAAATTGGTTACCCACTCATTTCTTGAAAATCTTTAGTGATGGGGAACTCATTACCTGACAGAGTCCTCTGCTTTTCTGAAGCTCTGTTATGAGCTTATAGTCTGCTCTGTGGTACAATGGATAGACTTGGACTTGGACTCAGGAAGACACAGATATAGCTTCAGACACTAGTTGGGTGATCCTGGGAAGGATCCTTGCCACCAGTGTGACTTTGGGCAAGTAATTTATCTTTCCTGAATCTCAGTTTCCTCATCTACAGAATGAGAGGATTAGATTGGATGGTCTCTAATATTCCTAACATCTCTATATCTATTAATCTACAACTAAATATTACCAGTTCCTCCTTCATTGAGATAGCTAGGGTATATTGTGGATAGAGAGTTATGTCTGAAATCAAGAGGAGCTGAGTTCAAATCCAACACCAGACACTTACTAGCTGTTTGACCCTGGGGAAATCGTTTAACCTCTGCCTCAGTTTCCAAAAATTAGGATAACAGCAGCACTACCTCAAAGAGTTGTTTGAAGGATCAAATGGAATTAGATTTTTAAAGTTTATGACACAGCTCCTGGCATGTAGTAGATGCTATACAAAAGCATATTCCTTTCTCTCCTTTCCTTCTCAAACCAGTCTTTCTATGTTGTGATATCTTGCCTATTCACCTATCATCCTGGTTGCTTTCCTTTGCACCTGATCCAGCTTCCTCTCTCTGGACCTCACTTAATTTCTCTATAAAAGAAGAGGATTGGACTCAGTTCTCTGAGGTCCCTTCCAGATAAGTTCATATCGTAATACAGGCACTTACTAGCTCTGTGTCCTAAGGCAAATCATTTAACCACTACCTCCCTCAATTTCCTCATCTATTAAAAATGTGGATAATAGGAACAGCTAGATGGTTCAGTGGATAGAGAGCCAGGAAATCCTGGGTTCAGATCTGGCCTCTGACACTTCCTAGCTGTGTGACCCTGGGCAAGTCATGTAACCCCAATTGCCTAGCCCTTACTGCTATTCTGCCTTAGAACTGATACTTAGTATTGATTCTAAGACAGAAGGTAAGAATTTAAAAAAAAATGTGTATAATAATAGCCTCTAACTCCCTCAGGTTGTGAGGTTAAAGGGAGATAATATTTGGACAGTGACAGTGCTTTGCAGGCTTTAAAGAGCTATGTACATGCTAGCTATGATGATGATGATGATGATTTCTATACAAGAGAATGACTTATGACAAGAAATTCTGTTAGAGGATGGAGGAAGGGACTTCAGAATTGTGAGATATATGTGGAAGCTCAAAGAAAGGAAGGAGACCTGATCACTTATGCACAAAATAGGACACACTAGACTAGGAATTCCCAGACCCCTACCTCACTAGCAGCCTTGAGAGGAGTCAATGTTATTCACTTCAGTCCATTTAAAAAATTGATTAAATGTCTACTAAGCCCAAGGCCCTCTACTGGGCACTGAGATATCCAAAGCTCCTTCGGCTCAAGGATTTTATAATCTGGGAATGCAGCAATTCACAAATCAGCAAATACAAAGAAACTGGGAAGAAGGGAGAAAGCATAGGCTCTCTGGGAGGTGGCATCTGAGCCACTGGTTACAAGGGAGAGCGTTAATTTTGGAGAAGGGGAGGGAATTGGTAGGTAATGATCAGGCTAGGGACTGGACCCAAGATTTCACTACTTTAGGGAACTCTTTCTTAAGTGAGGAAGCACACACTCTAACAATGCAGATCATCCCCTTCTCTGCAATTCATATTCCTAGAGTTGCCAAGAGCCCAAGGAGGGTAAATGACTTACCCAGGGTCATATAGCCTTGTGCCAATAGCAGCAGTAGAACCCAGGACTTCATTAATTGAAGGCTAGATTTTTAGCCAATAAGTTATGCTCCTTTGGTGATTTGCAGGGAGGAAGAGTAAGAAACGAGCATCAATGAAACAAAAAATCTACAGAAGATTGCTGTTGCTAACTCGGGTGATTTGGTTGCTATTATAACAATCCTGTTGATCATTTTTCCTGCATGTATCTTGTTTGCACATAATTGTTTTTATGCCTTTATGATTAGACTGTAAGTTTGAGAACAGGGAAGGGTTTTTTGGTTTGTTTTTAAGCTTTCCTTAAAACCCCAGTAATTTAACACAATGCCTGGCACATAGTAGGCACTTAATAAATGCCTATTGACTGACTGACTATTGACTTCAATTTAATATATCCTTTTAAAACCCTCCATGGGGGCAGCTGGGTAGCTCAGTGGATTGAGAGCCAGGCCAAGAGACGGGAGGTCCTAGGTTCAAATCTCCCCTCAGACACTTCCCAGCTGGGTGACCCTGGGCAAGTCACTTGACCCTCATTGCCTAGCCCTTACCACTCTTCTGCCTTGGAACTAATATTCAGTGTTGCTTCTAAGATAGAAGGTAATGGTTTTAAAAAAAAAACCCTCCATAAAAGAGGTTCATAGATTTGCATGCAATTCTACTTCCTATCCTTTTTGTAAATTGAAGTGTTCATATTTGTTGATGCTTACATTCATAATAAAAAAGAAAACTTAATTTTAGAGGGAAGAAAATCAGCTTCTATGTAGTACCTACTTATGTAGTAGGAACTTTGGTAAGCAATTTTGATCCTCAAAATAATCTTGGGAGGCAGGTACTGTTATTCTCCCCATTTTGTAGTTGAAGGAAACTGAGACAGAGAGGTGAAGTGACTTGCCCAGGGTCACACAGCTAGTAAGTGTCTGAGGTAGAATGTGAACTCAGTTCTTCCTGACTCGAGGCTTAGCACTCTATGCACTATGCTATTCTAGCACCTAAAAAGATGAATATAAGGAATATTGTTGTTCAGTCATTTCAATAATGTCCGACTCTTAGTGACTCCATTTGGGATTTTCTTGGCAAAGATACCGAAGTGGTTTGCCCTATCCATCTCTAGATCATTTTACAGATGAGGAAACTGATACAAACAGGGTTAAGTGACTTGCCCAGGGTCATACAGCTAGGATGTAGGAAGGCTTTGCACCCAAGGCCAGTACTCTATCCACTGAGCCACTAGCTGCCCATAAGGATCATAGGATATGGAATCATTAGATTAATAGCCATAAGGGACCATAGAGGTAATAATATATCTTCTCATTTTCTAGATTGGGAAACTGAGTCTTAGAAAAGTTAAATAGCCTTCTTTAGAGCATAAGTAAGGAGCAGAACTCTCAATTCCCCTGAACCCACTGGATCCTCCTCTCTACTACTCTGACTCCTTGAGCTCTCATAAAAGCAAAGAGGCATCAGCCAGCAAGTCATTTGGGCTGAAAGGCTGAAAGAAAAATAAAATGAGTCTTGAAAGCCAGGCTAAGAAGGGCTTTAAATGCCAAATGGAGGAATGTGTGTATATTATCCAAGAGGCAATAAATAGGAGCCACTAAAACTTATCACTGGTCAGCTAGGTAGTGCAATAGACTTGGAAGTAGGAAGACTCATCTTCCTGGGTTCAAATCCAGCCTCAGATACTTACCAGCTGTATGACTCTGGGCAAGTCACTTAACCCTGTTTGCCTTGATTTCCTTTTCTGTAAAAATGAGCTGGAAAAGTAGTAGGTTTGCCAAGAAAACCCCAAAAAGGGGCCACAAAGAGTTGTACATGACTGAAACAACAGAACAACAATGAAACCTAAGCATCGGGGGAATGGCATGACTAGTATCTATTAGTGGAGGGAGGGATTGGATATTAGAAGCAGGATAATGTCCAGAAAATGGTTTTTCCCAAACCTTTATTTTTTGTGTATAAGAAGGCTATTGCCCAGGGTCCTTGACTCAATATGTATGTACACTGTGTGTTGTCCCTTTGAGACTTATTTGATATCAACAAACTCTGCAAGATGACTCAGATTGATCAATTAACATTCTGGTGAAATAATAGGCTTTGCACAGATACACATACACAGAGCTATTTTAAAAATATATTATCAGTGTGCTTAAAATGGGGGTGGGGTGGGAATCTTTCAAAAAAGCGTTGGTAGCAGCTAGGGGGCTCAGTGGATAAAAGCCAGGCTTAGAGATGGGAGATCCTGGTTCAAATTTGGCTTCAGATCCTTCCAGCTGGGTGACCCTGGGTAAGTCACTTAAACCCCATTGTCTAACTCTTACCCGTTCTAAGATGGAAGGTAAGGGTTTAACTTTTTTTTTTTGTTTTCAAAAAAGCAGTGCTGAATTCAATGTAAATGTCTACCAGTACAACTATTAGGGTGGTCCTCAGACTGGAAAAGATTGAGAACCACCTCCCACAGCCAGAGCTAAGCCATAATATTTCTAGTCACATCTGTCAAGTTTGGACTTGCTCAAGCTTTACTTCAGAGAGGGGTCATTCCTGTCTCTTCCTCCTTGGAAAGTGGCCAATCCTTTGAAGTTCTAAACCTGGGCCTCAGCAGCTGGGAGGATGATGAATGGGAGGAGCTTTCTGAGAACTTGCTTTAATTGTTTGAAAGCTACATGAAGGACAGCATCTGGCTGGGGCAGACACATACCACGTAACAGCTGGAGAAGTGGAAGAGCTCTGGCTCTGAAGTCACCAGCCCTCTCTGCCAGTTGTGTAATTGGCCAAATCAATCCTCCCCAAACCTCTGGCCCCAACTCCCTCCTCTGTAAAGGGACCGGATGGGGTTATAAGCAACAACTTAGAGCTCAAAAGGATGTAAATTTCACAATAAATTTAATAATTACTTAAACCTAAAAAGTACTCATAATATTTCTTGGTAAATTTGTATTTATTGATAAGCATTTGTTGATAAAAATTAATATTTGTTGATAAATAATTAATAAACTTAATATACATTACAAAGTAATTTTTCAATAAATTCTATTTAGTCCTTCATTTAATGAGAATTTGTTCAATGCCACCATGTTCATTCCAGGCACAGGAAAATGGAATTTAAAAACGAGCTATATCCTGCCATCAAGAGGTTTGCATTTTACCAGTGGAAAAGAGCATGTACACAGATATGTCAAAAGAAGAGAGAACAAAATTAAAAATAAAATACTTGGTGCGTGGGAGATATTTATTATTGGGAAAAGTCTCATGTAAGAAGTAAATGCTTGATGTGAGCCTAAAAAAAGTATTAATAAGCTTTATAGTTTATTATATGTATATAATATAACATCATTATTATATTTTAATTAATTGAGTTAATTAACTTTCATTCTGTAGTTCAAGGATATACATTGATACTTTATATGTAAATATAGCAGTTAAGATAAGGAGCATTTTTGTACATACCTGATTGCCAGTGAAATTGCTTTCTTATGATGTATCTCCTTACCAGAAACATCTCCAAATAAAAAAGTTTCAAGAAAAAAATACCCTCCCCGACATATAGTCACATATTCTCTAACTGCAAATTCCCCTCTGTTCAGATGTTCATTTGAAAGTTCATTTCTAACAACTCATATTTCTATTCTATTCTTTTAAAGACATATTTCCTTTAATGTATCCAAAGCACAAGTAAAACACAGTGAAATAGATTTCTATGCTATTCTTTTTTAAAGACACATTTCCTTTAATGTATCCAAAGAACAGGTAAAACCCACAATGAAATAGATACAATCACAGCTGTTTATCCTGCTACTTGGAATGATTCTTCCCATTCACTTGATTATGTTATCTTTTTTTTTTTTAAACAAGTATCATTTTGGGGAGAAGGAAAAGTAGAAACAAAATTTCTCATTCTGTAATTCACCTTCTTCACTGTATAGCTGTATATACCACATGCCCTTTCCCCTTCCTCCCCCAACCCCTGGTTGGATGGGATAAAAGCCTTGCCAGATTCAAAATGATTTTTAACATCTCCTGAATGGAAGAAGAAACACTTCTAGTAATCAGAAAGTGTAAGGTATTCCTTGATCACATACTCCTTGGGCATGAATGGGCTGTCTTGAGCTTGAGATCACTTTCCCCTGGGCTATGTATGTATTTCTGAGAGTGCAGGGTGGGAATTTTTTTAAACAATTGCCCTTATTATACTGACTTCATAAATGCCCCTTTCTAAAAGCTACTTAAAGCTGGCTGACAATGCTTCTCAACAGATCATTTGGAGAAAAACACACTGATGGGGGCTCAAGCCATCAGCATTCTAGAACTACCCTGACTCTACCAGCTTATCTTGGAATCTAGGGTTCTCATCTGGGAAGAGTATAACAGGACCTTGTTTTTCACCACCAATATGTTCTTTTTTATTTTAATTTAAAAATATTTTTCCATGTGTCCATAATTCATTTCCTTCCCTCCCCTCTCACTTCCCCTCTTCCAGAGCCATCATTTTGATTTCTTTATCTGAAAATTGCCTATTCATGTCCCAATTGGGTAATGGCTTGTTTTTTCTGTGTGTATGTGCAATTAGCTTAGATCCTTAAATTTGAGAAATGAGACCTTTGTCAGAGGTTTTTGTTATCAAAATCCCCCCCTCCATGTACTCTAAATGATTACTCTAGTGTAATTATCAATAATATGGAAATAAGTCTTGATCAATGACACAAGTAAAACCCAGTGGAATTGTACATTGGCTATAGTGGGGTGGGGAGGAGGGGAGGGAAAGAACATGAATCATGTAACCATGGAAAAATATTCTAAATTAACTAATTAAATAACTCATTTCAATTAAAAAATTTCCCCCCAATTTATTGCTTCCCTTCTAATTTTGGTTGCATTGGTTTTGTTTATACAGAAACGTTTAAATGTAATATAACCAAAATTGTTCATTTTATATTTTGTAATATTCTTTATCTCATTTCATCTTAAATTCCTTCTTTTCTATAGATCTTAATATTATTCGGTGTTCACCTAATTGGTTCATAATTTCCTGCTTTATATTTAAGTCATTTACCCATTTGGAATTTATTTTGGTGTAGGGTGTGAGAGGCACAACCAATATGTTCTAAGACACATCAGTAAGCAGAAAATTGCTCATAATAGCAAATCCCATTATTTAACAAGTATTTTTTATATGAACTTATACTTAAGCACTTCATGACTTTTCTTAGGCTTATTAGAGCTACCAGTATCTGCACTCTAGAGCCCTGGAGACATCTTTAATAACTAAATAGCATTAAATGAAACAAAGAGAGCTACTGCTCTGATGTGGACATGATGTAGACATTACTTGAAGCAAGTACTCTGGATGAAGACTGACGTGGGAGCTAAAGTTTGGTGCAAAACAACATAATGCCTCAAATGAACATTTCTGAGAATTGGTGTGATTGGTCAAGTTGCTGTGAGACTTTATGGTGCTTAGGAAAATGACAGAGATAAGGGCAGCTAGGTGGATAGGGTACTGCCTCTAAGGTCAGGAGGACCCAAGTTCAACCATGACCTTAGATACTTACTAGTTATGTGACCCTGAGCCTAAAAGAAAAAGAAAAATACAAATGACTTAGCACCGAATTAAAAATTCTTATTTTATGTATTTTTCTGCCCTTATTTTTTTTATTGTCACTCACATCTACCTGAATTCATGTATGTGGAATCCCAGGAAAAACGAGATCCTACTCTATTAATTGGGATGAGAGAGCCTCAGGAGCTTATATGTTCTCCATTTCTAAAACTTTTCTCACAGCAACCTTGGGAGATCAGTTATGCTAAAATGACTAATCTTCATATTCACAGAAGTGGAAACTGAGGCTCTAAGATTAACAGACTTGCCCTCTGGATGTAGCAAAATTGGGACACTAATGCATTGCTGGTGGAGTTGTGAATTGATCCAACCATTCTGGAAGGCAATTTGGAACTCTGCCCAAAGGGTGATAAAAGACTGTCTGCCCTTTGAGCCATCCATAGTACTTCTGGGTTTGTACCCCAAAGAGATAATATAAGGGAAAAGACTTGTACAAGAATATTCATAGCTGTGCTCTTTGTGGTGGCAAAAAATTGGAAAATGAGGGGATGCCCATCAATTGGGGAATGGCTGAACAAATTGTGGTATCTATTGGTGATGGAATACTATTGTGCTAAAAGGAATAATAAAGTGGAGGAATTCCATGTGAACTGGAACAACCTCCAGGAAGTGATGCAGAGTGAAAGGAGCAGAACCAGGAGAACATTATACACAGAGACTGATACACTGTGGTACAATTGAATGTAATGGACCTCTCTACTAGCAGCAATGCAATGACCCAGGACAATTCTGAGGGACTTATGAGAAAGATGCTCTCCACATCCATGGGAAGAACTGTGGGAGTAGAACCCCAGAATAAAAATAACTGCTCGATGACATGGGTTGATGGGGATATGACTGGGGATGTAGACTCTAAATGATCACCCCAGTGCAAATATCAATAATATGGAAATAGGTCTTGATCAATGACACATGTAAGACCCAGTGGACTTGCGTGTTGGCTACCGGGGGGGGGGGGGGCAGGGAGGGGAAGGAAAGAACATGAATCATGGAATCATGGAAAAATATTCTAAATTAATTAAATAAATAAATAATTTCAAATAAAAAACCAAACAAGCAATAAATAAATAAAGGAGTTGTCCTCTGATCACCCAACTAGCAAGTGAGAGATTGATCGGGGTCCAGTTCTTCCTGGATCCAAGTCCCATTGTCCCACCTTGCTTCTCATTTACAACATTGTTCCTCTAGAACACTTCGAACAAGCCCTGGTTCATCAGAACCATTTAGCAGCAGCATTAGGTAGCCTGTATAATTAGAAATGCATAACATTTGTACGATGAGAGATAGACACTGGAGAGACAGTATAGTTTAGTGGATAGAGGACTGGACTGGGAATTAGGAAGACTTAGTTTTGAGTCCTTTATTAGATACTTATCAGCTATGTGATCCTGGACTCCTTTGGCCTTCCATTTCCTCATCAATAAACTAGGGATAAGAGCACTCATCTCATGGTGTTTCTTGTGAGAATCCACTGAGACAATTTATGAATAGTACTTTGGAAGGGGCAGCCAGGTGGCTCAGTGTATAGAGTCAGACCTGGAGATAAGAGGTGTTACATTCAAATCTGGCCCCAGACACTTCCTAACTATAAGACCCTGGGTAAGTCACTTCACCCCCATTGCCTTGTCCTTACCACTCTTTTGCCCTGGAACCAATACTACATATTGATTCTATGACAGAAAGTAGGGGTTTCAAAAAAAAAAGAAAAAAAGAAAAAGAAAAGTGCTCCTGCCACATAGCCATCCTAGAATGACTTAACTACCCATGTGGCCTTGGACAAGTCTGGGACGTAACTGGGCAATAACAGACCACTAGGATTTGAAATTAGATGCTTCAATTCTGGTCTTTTCAGGAACAGGAATAAGAAGGACCGAGACACACTCACTGAGTGTATTTAACTGAGTAGGGAACCACCAGAGTTATTAGTAAGGGAAATGAATCTGGAGTTCAGTCCCTTTTGCCCTATACCAAACTGCCCTTAGGCAAGTCTTTCCAGGCACCCAGAGTGACTGCAGACAAGTCACTGGGAATGAAATGGATCCTGCTCATTTCCAGGCTCAGGGCTAATTTGGGAGGAGTAGATATCACATCCTAAATGAAAGCTAAGCCCATGTCCCCGGGCAAAAGCACTGTAGTTTTCCAGGCCAAGATTCCAGCTGTAAGTGTCACCCCACCAGTTACACAGCCCCACACTGATCCAACTGGTCAAGTCTATCTCCTCTGATCATCTTCAAATCGTTTCCCTGAAATTGACTCACCCGGGCTGGAGCAGTTCCGGGTCAGAGCTGGGGCTCCCAGGCAAAATTACAAAGCCCGGTCACGTTATACTTGGCTCCCTTCTCCCCTCCCCCTCCGATTTCCTCCATTCTCTCCCAGACCCTTCTTTTCCCTTTCCCTCTTCCAGGCACACCTTCAGGCTTCAAGGTTCAGTAGAAAAAAACTTTGGACTTGGAGTCCGAGGACCTCTTGCTGGGCTTTGCCTAGGTCTCCCCTTTATGTCACCTTGTTTCAAGATCGGCTGTCAAATCAGGGAGTTGGAATTTGGGAGGGGGAGGTTCTTAATTTTTTTTTAATTTTTTTTGCACTTTTTAACCATCTGGTGAAACCTAGGGAACCCTTTACAGAATAATCTTTTATTTAATTATATCTTATTTGTTGGTTTATTTATTTATTCATTCGTGCATTTGTTTGTTTGTTTATTCATTCATTCATTTATTTGTTTGTTTATTTTTAAAAAAATTATTTATTTATTTTAAGCCCTTCCCTTCCCTATTAGAACCAATTCTGAACATTGGTTCTAAAGCAGAAGAGTGGTGAAGGCTAGGCAATGGGGGTCAAATGACTTGTCCAGGGTCACACAGCTGGGAAGTGTCTGAGCTCATATTTGAACCCAGGACCTCCCATCTCTGGGCCTGGCTCTCAATCCACTGAGCCACCTAGCTGCCCCCTTTTATTTCATTTAAAAATTTTCTTCATTTTATTTCAGTAAAAAATCTACACATAAGTTTCCCAAGGTTACATGCTTCATGTTCTCTCCCTCCCCTCTTCCCTCTCCCCTCCATGAGCTGACAAGCTATTCCCATGGGTTATGCATATATTATCACTCAAAATCTTTTTCCATATTTCAGAATAATATTTTAAAATACACGGGATACGTAGGATGGCAAAGCAAACAGATTAGACTGAAATATGATGATCAAAGTATTTTTACAAATAAGTTCACAGACCCCAGGTTAAGAACCCTTGGACTAAATGGCATATATGGAGGCCCCCTTCCAGCTCTGATGCTCTAGGCTCCAAGGTCCTTACTAGATTTGACATTCAGTGTTCTAAGACCCTTTCCAGGTCTAGTGTTCTAGGTTTTAAGGACCCTTTCAGCTCTCATATTCAATGTTTTAAGGACCCTCCTACCTTTGATATTTAATGTTTTGAGACCTCTCTTAGCTTTGATATTATGTTTTAAGATTCCCCCCCCCACTTCAGATATTCTGTATTTCAAGGTGCCTTCCATCTCTAATATTCTATCCACTGTGTGTATATATAGAATATTTTCTTTATTATTATTTATATTGGTATTTTTGTTGTTTATTATTATGCATTATTGTGATTTCTTTTGTTTATGACTATTTTATTTATTTTTTTATTTTGTTTATAATATGCTATTTGTAATACATTATTATTTATATTGTATGTATATATATTTTAAACCCTTACCTTCTGTCTTTTTTTTTTTAAACCCTTATCTTCTGTCTTACATGGCAGAGGAGCAGTAAAGGCTAGGCAATGGGGGTGAAGTGACTTGCCCAAGATCACACAGCTAAAAGTGTCTGAGGCCAGATTTGAATCCAGGACTTCCCATTTCTGGGTCTGGTCCTCAATCCACTGAGCCACCTAGCTGCCCCCAATCTTCTTAGAAGCAATGCTGTGTATAGGTCCTAAGGCAGAGGAGCAGTAGGGGCTGGACAATGGGAGTTATGTGGCTTGTCCAGAGTCACACAGCTAGGATGAATCTGAGGCTAAATTTGAACTCAGGAGATCCTGTCTCTAGACCTGGCTCTCAATCCACTGTGCTTCTGTATTTTAACATTGTCTGTTTCAAGGGTCCCTCATGTCCCTTTCGTCTCTTACAGTCTTTGCTCTAAAGCCCCTTCCAGCTCGGACATTTCTGTGTTCTAAGGTCCTTTCCAGCTTGAACTCGGTATTTTAATCTCCTTCCCAGCTCTAGTATTCTATAAATAAGTCCTGACCATAAAAAGTAGAAGTTCAGCCCATGTCACCAAAGGGTGAAGTAACGAGCAGCATTATTTCCCACCAAATTCCACAAGAACTCTGCACAAAAATGACCTGGACACGTACCCTTTCCTGAGAAGAGGTGCTGCAGTCTCATCTCCTGTTTGTCCTTTCCTTCATTTAGCCTGGCTTTACAAACAAGCTCTCAGGTAATTCCCCTACTCTCCCAAATGTCTCATCTACTCGCCCTCCTCAGCAAGATGAAGTCAGTGAATGAGTCATTTCTCCTCAGTTTCCTCATCTGTAAAACAAAGGGGAGATTGAACTAGAGCACTTTTAAGGTCCCTTCCAGGTTTAAATCTATGATTCTAGGCTCCTTTTTCTTCCCTTCTCCTGGGCCTCAGTTTCCTCATCTGTAAAATGAGGGGGAGATTGGGCTAAATGATACTGAAGGTCCCTTCCAGCTTGAACAGTCTGTGTTAGGCTGCCATTGACCAGAGGCTAGTCTTCCAAACTTAGCAGTATCAGTATAATAGAAAATAACCACTATTCTGGGTGGAATGGCAAGCTATATACTTTATATTATATTATTATATCAAATATATATTATATATTATTATATCATATAACATATATATTATATATATTTTTTATTTTGTTTCTTAAACCCTTAGCTTCTGTCTTAGAATCAATTCCGTGTATTGATTCCAAGGCAAAAGAGTAGTAAGGGCTAAACAATGGGGGTGAAGTGACTTGCCCAAGGTCACACAACTAGGCTATATAAGTTTTTGCTCTCCTTCCTTCCTTCCTTCCCTTCTAGGATGATCTCTTTATGACCTTTTCTTTTCAAGCCTAGTTCTTCTTTACTTCAATTCAATACATATTTTCTGAGCACCATGCTAGCTGCTAGATGTACAAAGGCAATAAAAGAAATAGTTGGTGCCCCCCAGAAGCTTTTATTTGGGGACCCAAGGGGAATCCATATCGCCCCTACCTAGATAAATAACCACACTAAAGTGACATCAGAATATAGAGTGGTTTTAAGAAGTAGAAAAAAATAATAGCAAGAGGATCAGGGAAGGCCCCCAGTAGGAGGTTTTTTAGCCAGTGATTCTCAGGCCCTTATTCCCACCTTCAATGACTTGGTTGCTAAACTTTCAAAGAGCAGAGGTGAGCAATGTGTTAGTGGAGTGACTCCCGCTATTGTCAGCAGCACGTCACTTTCTGATACCTGTAACCTAACCCTGGAGTGGTTGGGCTTAGTCACATGGGGGAAGTTCTGTATGTGCCGGTTTAGAGATGAGGGGGAGCATGCTGGCTCATTCAGGGCACTTGGAAGTCTCTGATGCTACCATTCATGTAGCTTTGACTAGTCCCTCTTATTCAGCTCTTGTATCCCAGCAGCCACTGCTTCCTGTGTAGTGTCCCTCTGCCATATCTCTTGAACACAACCCGGCTCCATACACCTACTGAACTATATCAAAGACTTGGGGTGGAAAGATTATGCAATAAATAATATAGAACTGAAAGCTGCCTTTGAGATCATCTCATCCAGTCCCTTGGCGTAAAATAGGAGGCATCTGAGGCTTATGGAGATTACTTACCCAACATCCCACAGTAGTCAGTCAGTGCCAGAGGCAGAATTGTGAACCCAGGTCTTCCTGATGCCAAAGCAAGCCTCAAATCCATTATACCACACTGCCCCTCCCAGGGACCATTGGGAATATCTAGTCCAAGGCTTCTTGCCTTTTGTGTATGTGTGTTATGGACCCCTTTAATAATTAGGTTGGTGAAGTCATTGGATCCCTTCTCAGAAGAATGTTTTTAAGTGAATAAAATAAAATAGAGGAGATTATTTTTTCTTGCTTAATAAAGATATTCTACTTTACCAATTACATGTCATAACAAATTTCCACAGAAGTTTTCTGAAGTTATATGATCCAAATTGTCTTCCCTCCTTCCCTTCCCTCCCCCTTCCTTGAAGCCAGCAAGCAATTCAGTCTTGTAATACATATATTCTCATGCAAAACATTTCCATATTATTCATTTTTGTAAGTGAATAATCTTATAAAACCCAAACCCTAAAATAAAAATCCAAAAAAGTGAAAAATCATATGCTTTGTTCTGCATGCCCACTCCAGCATGCTACCCCTGATCTCTGATGGAGCCCAAAGTGGCACATACAGTTCTCTCTCTGGAGGTAGTGAGCATTCTTTTTCATCAATCCCTCAGAATTGTCCTGGATCATTGTATTGCTGAGAGTAGCAAAGTCTATCTCATTTGATCATTCCACATTGTTGCTGTTGCTGTTGCTGTATACAGGGTTCTCCTGGCTTTGCCTATTTCAGGATGCATCAGTTCATTTAGGTCTTTCCAGTTCTTAAAGAAATCAAGCAGTTCATCATTCCTTACAGCACAATAGTATTCCATCACCATCATATATCACAATGTGTTCATCCATTCTCCAATTTAGGGGCATCCCAATTCTTTGTCACCACAAAAAGAGCAGCTATAGATATTCTTGTGCAAGTAGGTTCTAGCCCCCTTTTTTTGATCTCTTTGGAATACAAACCTAGTAGTGGTATTATTGGATCAAAGGGTATTCATTGTTTTATTGCCCATTGGGCAGAGCTCCAAATTTCCCTCCAGAATTGTTGAATCTGTTTGCAACTCCACCAGCAATGCATTAGTGTTCCAGTCTTGTCTAAAGCCCTCCAACATTTGTCACTTCCTTTACTGTCAAAATATAGAGGACTAAAAAAATATAGAAGAGGTTATCTGACTTCCATGTGGAGATTGGGACCTGAGGGAGTTTTTGTTGGAGTTGAGCTGAATTTCTTTGGATTGGTAATTACAAGGTATTTAGCTAGGAAATATTTTCTACTTTCCCCCTAACATTTCTCTCTTTTGCTGTAATTATATTATGTTAAATTAATAAGAGCTAATAACAGATTTTTTAGACTTAAGAAGTTAATTATTTTTATAAATGGTGACTGCAACTCTTTTAAAAATTCTTATATTTGTCAAACTTAATTTTAACTCTTACAAGGCAAAGCTTATATGTATCTAAATAGAATATAATATAAACATATGTATACATATTACATGTAACATTATATATAGCTTAAATAGTAGACAAATTTGTTAATCTTTGCAGATAATATGATGGTATACTTAGAGAATCCTAGAGAAGAACTGCTGATTCTGGTGTATTCCTTCATTTCAGATGAGTAAACTGAGAGGCAGAGAAGGTAGGTGATTTGCTTAAATATTCTGCTATTCAGTAAGTAAAAGAGCCAGGATTTGAGGTTATTTGATTCCAAATTCAGGGTTCTCTTCACCAAGTCACTGTATTCTATGCACTGTCTCCAGAAATGCTTATCACTGAACCAGGTTGGATTTGATGACTGCAAAGTATCCTTCCTATTCTGAGATTCTGTGAAATGTCCATCCCTATTTCTGCCTTTTCTAGATTTTATTCTAACCTGTTCTTTTAAGTCTCTGTGTATCTTTCTGTTTCAAGTGTGTTTCTTATAAATAGCACATTGTTGGATTTTGCTTTCTAATCTAGTCTGCTATCCTTTTCCAATTTATCGGTGAGTACAATTGTAATATCAATTTCCCTTCATCTCTTTCTCCTGTACTTTTTCTTCTTATTGGCTATTGTGTTTTCTACTTATTAATTACTATCCCTTATTTTTTTAACCTTTACCTTCCATCTTTGAATCAATAGTGTGTATTGATTTCAAGGCAGAAGAGTGATAATGGCTAGACAATGGAGGTTAAGTGACTTGCCCAAGGTCACACAGCTAGGAAGTGTCTGAGTTCAGATTTGAAGCCAAGACTTCCTATCTCTAGAGTTGGCTCTCAGTCTACTAAGTTATCTAGCTATTTCCTGTCCTTTTTTTCTAAGGAAGAAGAGGGTGGTAAGAGAGAAAGAATGTAGTTAGCACCAGTGCTTTAGGTTTGGTGAAATCTGCTTCTGCTCCTCTGCCCCCTTTGTCTTTTGTTTACCCCACACCCAACCACAGGTTCTTTAACCTGTTTCTCTTTTCTTTTAAACCTCAATTTAGTTGGAATTTGTTTTGTTTAGGACTAATCCTTCCCTTAATCTGCCCATCCTCTTATTCTCCCTTCTCCATTATTCCCTGTCCCTCTGGGTTCCCTTTGAAGTGAAAAGATTTCTATACCCACCTATTTGCATCTGTATTCTTCCCTTCTTTGACCAGTTCAGATGAAAGTGAGGGTCAATTGTTGCCTGCTCCCCTTACCTCATTATCCTTGTATGTCTAGTCTTTAATTTCTTCAACCCATTTATGTGAAATTATGTTTTCCACCCTTCCTCTCCCTTTTTCTCTCTAGAGTATTCCTTTTCTTCTTTGTTTTTATTCTCACCAAAATATAAAAGAACCACTTCTAGTCTCTGTGTTATTAGGATTCCCTCTGGAATAAATGAGATAACATTTATAAAGTGCTTAGCACAGTTGTCAGCACATAGAAGGCACTTAATAAACAACCATTCCCCTTATTAACTCCCCTTTTAGGACACTTGATGATAGTATTGTTCTGAGAAGATACATGTAGCATCACTCCATATTAGAATAAAAAAACTCCCTTGTTTTGCCTTTTATGATGATTGTGTGCTTAGGTTAACCTTTTTATGCTTCTCTGGAATCTCGTGTTTATATGTCAAAGTTTCTACTCAGTTCTGCTTGAGAGTCTTCTATTTCATTAAAGATATTTATTTTCCTCTGTAGAATTAATCAGTTTTGCTGGGTAAGATATTTTAGGCTGTAAGCCTAAATCTTTTGGCCTTCTGAAATACTATATTCTAGACCAGTGATGGTGAACTTTTTGGAGACAGAGTGCTGACCCCCCCCCCCCCTCCCTCCAGGCTCATTGGGCTACTGGGTGGAGGGATGAGTGAAGTGAGGAATGTCTTTGGGGAGTGTAGAGAGGGGGAGAAAAGTGGTCTGAGCATTCCACTCCCCTCCTGCTCTGCTGCTTGTGAGCCTCCCACCTTACCCACTGTGTGCTCCCATTAGGCTTTTGAGCTGAGGGGTGGGTGATATGAAAATTGTTGTCAGGCCCGAGGGAGATGGGGAAAGGAGAAGCTCCACCCAAGTCCCTCTGCCTTTCTAGTAAGGAACTGGGTGGGTGGGTGGCAGAGGGAAGCCACATGAACACAGAGAGTGCTCTATGTGCCATTTTTGGCACCTGTGTTATGGGTTCACCATCACTGTTCTAGATTCTACTTCTTTTAGAAGGTGGCTACTAAATCTTGTTGAATAGTGATTATAGCTCTTCTGTAATTGAATTCTTCTGGTTACTTTAATCTTTTTCTTTCAGCTAGAGATCAGATTTTGCCTACAATGTTTCTGGGAGTTTTCTTATTGGGGTTTCTTTCAGGGTTTGAATGGTGGATTCTTTCTATTTCCACTTTCATTTCTGATTCTAAAACACATGGGCAGTTTTAGAATTTTTCAAATCATGATGTCTAGCTTTTTTTTTTTAATCTCATATTTTCAGGTCATCCAGTGACTCTTAAATTATGACTCCTCAATCTGTTTTCTAGGTCAATTGTTTTTGGTATATGATACTGTTGAAGCTAAATTAAAACTCTGGTCCTTAATTTCCATAGAGTTTATTAATATTTACATGAAATAAGAGAGAACAGACAGAGAGAGATTGAAGTCTATTCTCAAACTAGCCACTTGGATTTTCATGACTCTCTCTCTCTTTCAGCCACTGTCCTTTCACTGCCATGTCCAAGGGAATAAGAGCCAGTACATTTCCCCTTCTTAAATCTTCTCCTTTATCCCTGGATCTGTAACCTCTCCTTTCTGGGTCAATGTGCCTAGATCACTTTCCCCTGTGACCTGTGTTTGGAGTGCACTCATATGACATAAAGCTAGCAGTTTGGGGATACAGGTAAGAACCCAGGGGATTCCCTTTTCACAATACCTTACTTTTTCCCATTTTTTTTAGTCTTTTTATTTTGTTTTAATGTTTCTTGTTGTCTCATAGAGTCATTAACTCATTTGGTCCATTCTAATTTCCAGGGAGTTTATCTCAAGGGTAAGGTTTTGTACCTCCTGTTCCAAGCTGTACATTCTTTTTCTAATTATTCTTTTATAGCTCTCATTTATTTCCCTGTTTTTTCCTCTAGAGTTCTCATTTTATTTTTAAAAATAATTTTTTACTTAAAAAAAAAACTATTTATTCAATTCTTCCAAGAATTCTAGTTGAACTTGCTCCTAAGCTATTTTTTCTTTAAGACTTTGTCTATAGATTTTTTGGAATAATTCTCTTATAGAATTTTGTCTTGAGAATCTCTATCACCAGAATAGCTCTTTATGGTGGAATTCTTTTTCTGTTTGTCCTTTCTTCCAGCCTACTTCCTGACTTTGAACTTGAAGTTAGGGCTGGCCTCTATGCACTTCAGAAAAGAATATCTGGGGGTAATTGGTGGCTCAGCTGATAGAGAGCCAGACTTGGAATAGGGAGAACCTGGACTCAAATCTGGCCTCAGATACTTCCTAGTTGTGTGGACCTAGGCAAGTAATTTAACACCCATCACCTACCTCTTACCACTCTTCTGCCTTTGAAACAATACATATATTGATTCTAATATGGAAAGTTGGGGTTAAAAGAAAAGAAGATACTATCTGGGTTAAACTTGTGTTTTCTTGGGTCCTTCTCTTGCCTTCTTGGGCTATTGAGTGTGTTACTCTGAGATCTCAGGATAGCTCAGGCCTGGGGACCTACATGTTTTTAGTAATATTAAAAAGGTCTGACCCAGAGTCAAGTCTAATCATTATCTATCTTGTCTGTTCTCTGCCAATTCCTGACCAAGGTTTGGGTCTAAGCAACATACCTGTGGGCTTGCTTCTGGTTGGAGTTGTAGTAGACTGCTGTTAGACTCAACCATTATTAGCCAGCTGGAAAACTCTGGAGGTTCAGAGTGTGGAGCATTATAGGTTCCCCTTTAGTCTGGAATTCCTCCCCTCCTAAAGGCTTCAGACAGAGTTGGAAGCTAGAACTGAGACCCTATTTTATACCTATGGTCAATGCCACTCAACTACAACTTGCTTCTGAACATCAACCCTAGGCATGGGTCTTTTCTTTAGGCCACCTTGGATCTATGACCCAGAATGGGATAGTGAATGATAAGGCTACTATTTGGTACCTGATTATGCATCCTGCACAAAATTAGGCTGCTTAGAGTGGATCTGAGACTTCTTGTGCTGGTGTGCAGTTTCCCCCTATGCTATGTTTTTCAGAGAAGGCTTTTGGCTAGACCTCTATCCCAATGTCCTCAGGCCTCTCTGTTTCCTTTTGCTGAACTAGTGTGTCTGGAAAAAAATGATTCACTATAATGACCCCCCCCCCCCATTTATAGAATAGGATTTAGCTCAGTACATTTTCCAAATCGTGGCATAGGCAATATGATGAGCAAGGCTGTATTTCCTGTTACCCCAATTTTAGTTCCACCTCCTGTCCTCTTCTCTCCAGCCCTTGGCCCTTTATTCTTTCAAAGATCTTGCTCTGGCAAACCTCACCCTTGAATTACTCCCATCTGCTGCCTATATTCCTTCTCATGTTCTGCTAAAGGAAATGAAAAAAATCATGAACCCATATTAAATGGGTCCAGCACAGATATAGGTTACGTAGTCTCAACTGGGTCTTAACTGTGGCAGGACAATCCTTTTACATCTCTCTGATTGATTCACTATCCTACTCACAAAAGCCTTTTTAACAAACATTTTCATCCCTACTCAAAGTTCCCATAGGTGCCCCTTTCCCTACCCTTTATGGACTGACAATCTTGCTTCATATTCACTGCAAAGAATTGAGGCCATGTGCAAGTCCCTCCCTCTTCTCCCCTCCTCCTAATCTCCCATTATTCAGATGCTTTTTACCCCCTCTCTTCCTTCACCCTTCTCTCATGTGAAGAGGTGGTCTTTCTCCTTGGCAAAGCCAACCCCTCCCAAGTGATCTCATCCCATTTTCTCCAGCAGATCGCCCACTCTCTCATCCTTACTCTGACTAATCTTCTATCTCTGTCTATCTCCTGGCTGCTTCTTCATTGCCTACAAACACACCTAGGTTTCCTCCATCATAAAAACAAAACAAAAAACCCCTCACTTGTTCAGTTCATCTTCCCTAGCTATCATCCGGACTCCTCTTCCATTTCATAGCTAAGCCCTTTGATAAATGCATCTGCAACAGATGCCCCCATTTACCCTTCTTTCATTCTCTATTAAATTCTCTACAGGCTGGGTTCTGACCTCATTATTCGACCGAAGCTACTCGCTCCAAAGTTAGCAATGGTCTCAATTGTCAAATCCAAAGGACTTTCCTCAGATTACATCTTTCTTGACCTCTCTGTAGTCTTTAACCTTGGTGATCATTCTCTTTTCTTTGTTTTGTCTTCTCTCTAGGTTTTCATGACCCAGCTTTCTCTTGGTTCTCTTCCTACCTGTCTGACTCATCCTTTTCAGACTCCTTTGCAGGCTCTTCAATCAGTTACCTGTGAGTGCTCCCCTCCCCCCAGGTCTCTCTCCTGGGCTCCCTTCTCTTCTCTATACAATATTGCTTATCGATTTCATCAGGTCTCATGATTATCATCTGTATTCAGGTGATTCTCAGACCTACTTATATAATCTTAACCTTTCTCCTGATCTCTAGACTCATATTTCAAACTGCCTATTGAATATCTGGAACTGGATGTCTTATAGATATTGTTTTTTTAACCCTTATATTCTGACCTGGAATCAATACTGTATATTGGTTCCAAGGCAGAAAATTGGTAAGGGCAGGACCTCCTGTCTCTAGGCCTGGCTCTCTGTCCACTGAGCTACCCAGCTATCCCATTTTATAGATATATTTAATACATATCCCAAACTGGGCTCATCTTTCTGTCAAACCTCTTTCCCTCTTTCTAATTTCCTCATTACAATTAAGGGACCAAGACTCTTTCCTCTCCTCTCCTCTTCCCTCCACCATTTCCCCATCTCCTCTCCCCTCCTTGCCGCTCTCTTTCTCTCTCCTCTCTTCTCCCCACATCTTTCTCCCAAATCCAATTTGTGGCCAACTCCTGTCAGTTTTCCCTTCATTCATCCATTGTATATACCCATTTTTCTCCTCTGACACTGCCACCATCCTGATGCAGGCCATCTCATCACCTCCAATCTGGACTACTCCAATAACCACATGGTTGGTCTCTCAACCTCAAGTCTCTTCCATTGGGTGGGAGGATGAACTCTCTCCAGTCCATCCTCCACTGAGTTGTCAAAGAGATCTTCCTAAAGCACATTTCCTTAAAGTGACCATGTTATCCTCCTCCCTCCCCCCCATCTCTGGGTCTCTCACTCTTTCTCTCCCTCTCCCCCTGTCTCTTTGTTTCTACTTCTCCCCCTGCTCTTTCACTCCCTGTTCTGTTTCTCTCCATTCCTCTGGATCTCTGATTCTCTGACTCTGTCCCTTTCTCTCTCACCCTGATTCTGTCTCCCTGTTTCTTTATTCTTTCTTCAGTAAATGACGATCATGTCCTACTAAACTCCAGGATTAAATTGCCTTGACTTCTGCCTTGGAACCAATTCCTAATATCAATTCTAAGACAGAAGATAAGGGCTGAAAAAAATGGGTCGATAATACTCATACTGCCTCTTCCCCATCATTGTTACCCAGA
The DNA here is from genome assembly GCF_027887165.1 of Monodelphis domestica. Classification (NCBI taxonomy): domain Eukaryota; kingdom Metazoa; phylum Chordata; class Mammalia; order Didelphimorphia; family Didelphidae; genus Monodelphis; species Monodelphis domestica. The sequence goes on from NC_077230.1 coordinate 394,700,707, forward strand.
AAGTGCTTTGTAACATTACAAAAAATGTAAGTTATTATTATTATTACTACCACTGTTATTCCTGGGTTGATGTTGATACTGTTGCTGCTGCTGCTGCTTCTCTTTTCAGGTTCCTTCTAGATCTCCTTCAAAGCTCCCAAGCAAGGCTGCTGAGGCATTCTCAAGCCACTGACAGCTACATTCCTTAGCTCTCTAACTCCTCAGGTAATAGCTTACCCAGGGCATCCTCCAGGAAGGAAGCCCATCCCCCTCAGGTGATGTAGCCTAAGATGAGCTCCACCTTGCGATACCCTCTAAGGCCTTACAAGGAAGCAAGTCTACACATTGTCTTGGCATGAGCAGACAAATGGAATAATTGAAGGTCATTACCTTTCTGATCCTCCCTTAGAAGGTCAGATCATCACGTGAAGGGATATTTGGAATCTGTCAACTTGGGCGTCAAGCCTTGACCACTCTGTGACCTTGGGCAAATCTTCATTTTTCAGCCTCAGTTTTTTTAGCTGAGCTTCTTTATAAGGTGTGGAAGAGACCGTTGTTGTTCAGTAATGTCCAACTCCTTATCTGGGATTTACTTGACAAAGATACTGAAGTGGTTTGCCATTTTATTCTCTAGCCCATTTTATAGATGAGGAAACTGAGGCCATTAGGGTTAAGTGACTTTCCCAGGATCACACAGCTAGTAAGTGTCTGAGGCCAGATTTGAACTCAAGAAAATGAGTCTTCTTGGCTTCAGGCCCTATGCCCTAAGCACTATGGGGCCACTCCTACTAAGTGATCTCTTTATCATGTTGAACAATAAAGAATTTCCTGAATCTCCACATTTTTTAATACCATATCCTACAGCCTTCTTATCCTGGAAGATCCTTCTGCCTCTGAGACTCCTCCCTCCAATTGGTCTATTTCTCCAGGAATATCTATTTTATAGAAGGTCCAAAGTCAGCCATTTTCATTCATTCACTCCTCTCCAGGCTCTGCCTGTGGCTCTCTGGACTCCTTTCTCCACAATAGCCTACTCCTAAGACACCTTCTTTTCTTTCCATCTCTTCTTCCTTTTATATGTTGTTTTTTTCCCACTAGAATGTAAGCTCTTGAAATCAGGGACACTTTCCTTTTTTTTTTAGGTACTTCAAAAAGAATTATTAGTTCTGTATAGTTCTTTATCTTTTCTTTTCATTTTTACCAATTTCATGGAATAAATTTCCACAGAAGTTTTCTGAAGTTATATGATCTGAATTGTCTCCTTCCCTTCCCGCTCCCCTCCTAGTACTGGCAAGCAATTCGATCTAGGTTATACATGTGTTATGATGCAAAACATATTTTCATCTTGTTCTTTTTTGTTAGAGAATAGTTATATAAAACCGAAACCCTAGAACCAAAACCCACTAAACTTAAGTGAAAAATGGAGTGCTTTGATCTACAGCTGGACTCCCATAGTTCTTTCTCTGGGGATGGATAAGCATTCTTTGTCATAAGTCCCTCAGATTGTCTTGGATCATTGTATTGTTGAGAGTAGCTAAGTCTTTCACAGTTGATCATCATACAGGATTGCTGTACAATGTTCTCCTGGTTCTGCTTATTTCCCTCTGCATCAGTTCAGATGGGTCTTTCCAGCTCTTTCCGAAACCATCCTCCTTATTATTTCTTATAGCACAATAGTATTCCATCACCATCATATACCACAAGTTGTTCAACCATTCGGGAACTCTTTCTTTTGCTTCTCTTCCTATCTACATCTCTTTGCACATGATTTGGCATATAGTAAGGGCTTAATAAAAGCTTATTGACCTGAAATTTGAAGAAGTAGATTCATCTGAGAAAGGGTAAAATGGGGGCACTGTTACCTGGGGAAGTTAGAAAAATTCTCCTCATGCAAAGCCATGGATTAGAATTTCCATTTCACATATTTCCATGCCCTTTGGTGGACTATCACATGGGGAGAGGAGACAAAGGTCAGAGATGACCCAGGATTACAAAATTGCTACTGGAAAGTACCTTAAGGAGGGCATCTAGTACAACTCATTTTACAGAGGTGGAACCGAGGCTCAGAGAACTTACCCAAGGTTACACAGTTAGTAAGTGGCAGCGATGGGATTTAGATGATAGCAGACCGAGCTATAATTCAGAATTTTTACCCCAGGTTTAGTGAGAGAGGGTACATAACTGAAGTGTGTCAGTTGGAATGAGAAGGGAGTATATGCTGAGACAGTGCTTTGAGCAGCCTCTACATTTTAGCGTCCAGAGGCAACGTCCTAAACTACCTGACCTAGTAAGGGCTTTGAGAACAGAAGAAGAAACAGAGGATTGTATGATTCCTACTAAATCTAGACTTCAGAAAAGTTTGGCTAATCTGCCTGTAGCTAAGGGCGCTAAAGCCTGCCTCTCCTGGTTTTGAAGTCATTGGCCTTTAGAAAAGGATACTGTGATTTTTCAGAAGAATCTGGTATAATCCTGAGGCTCAGGTGCTCACCTTGGCATCTTTCTCTTTCATCTCTCTCCTTTTGACTACCCAGGATGCTCCTTACATTCTATTTTTCTATTGTTCTATTGGAAATGGATTAGTTTGTTAGTCACTCAGGCAGTTCTCAGTGGCTCCCTCCACATGGACACAGCCAAATGGCTAGACAAGCTCCAATGTCCCCTGGCATTTCTTTACAGACACATCTTTATTAACCAGAGCAGACAGGAGCATCTGAGTTGCCATCTGTACTTTGGGCCATCAGCCCTCTTTCTTAAGTAACTCAGGCTCTGCTTTGAAATCTACAGACTCCCAGAATGGAGAATAAACTTCAGAGGATGTCTAGTTAGAGATCATAGAAGCACGGTGGGGACCTCAGAGGCCTTCTCCTCCAATTCCCTATTAAAAAAATTCTTACTGTAGGGTTTCAGATGTAAATGAATCATGAAAATATTAAAGATGTATTCAATAGCTGGCTCTTAGGAGCAGTGTGCTCATGGACCAGACTTATGGATATATTTCTAATATTTCACATGATCGATTTCTGAATCCTTGAATTGAATTGGGGCTCAAATCTGGTGGACCTCAAACCCCTCCCCAAGTCTGCAGTCTGGAAGGCTGGCATGCAATTTCTATAGCTTCTTTGTAATGGCAAAGGCCCTCACTCAGTTTTTGTATGAGGTGAGATGGTGCCAGGCTTATAGAGGAAGTAGGACTTCCAAATGGGCTTCTGGTCTGGGCATCGTCTATGCCATTATGTTGAGTTCCTTTCTTTTATCTTGTTGTTGATTGCCAATATGATGCTAATGTCTCGATCATATCACCTGTTTGATTGACAATCCCACTTCCTCCATTCCTAGAAACCTCAGTAAAATTCAGTTCACCCGTCTGACTCCAGACTCTCTCTCACTGTCAGAGCAGAAGCTGGCAGGCTGGATGTGATGCTGAAGAATCCCATTTTCTCTCTTTATGTCCATCCTACCTTAATCTTTAATCCTTGTACCCATATTCCCTCGGCCCTCAGTTTCCCTTCTAGGTGCTCAACCCTAGGTGCTCAATTCTTGTAGCAGCAGGCTGCTACACTTACCTTCTTAGGTGTGTTTTAATGGGGATTGTGTGTGTGTGTGTGTGTGTGTGTGTGTGTGTGTGTGTGTGTGTGTGTACAGTATTGTTAAAATGGTTGACAGCTGAGGTCTCTTGTAGTTTCAGAGTTCTGTGCCCAACACGTGGCCATCTAGCCTTGAATGATAGCTGCTGTTTATATAGTGACTTTCTGCTTACAAAGTGTTTTTTGAATGTTATTAAATCTGATCCACACAAAAGCTGGCTAGGTAGATGCTATTATTGTCTCCATTTTACAAATGAGGAAAGTGAGTTTTGGAACAGTTAAGTGACTCTCTCAGGGTCACAAACCTAGTAAGTGGATGAAGCAGAATTTGAATCCAGGATTTCCTAACCCCAAGACCAGTTCCCTATCCACTACTATACAGTTCTTTATCTGCTTGAAGGCCTCCACTGGCAGATTTGAAAAATACCTGCAGCTCCATGAACTGATAGATGCTACCTTCATTCTTCTTCATCATTGGCTAATAGTGTGGAAAGTCAGAACCAATTCACCACAGGCTGGGAGGACTGGGTAGGAAGGTGATATAATTTGAGTTGTCACTAAAACTGGCAGCTGGCTTGGCATATTTAGCCATTTAAATGTAATTGTCTACATTAATGCCTAAATATGGGGCAGGAACGTAGTCCTATTTGAACTCGCCCTTCTCTCTTTAGACCAACTATGACATCTCACGAGTAACATATTAATCAGTCATTTAATGCAAGAGCATTTATTAATTACATGCCAGCCATGTGCCAAGCACTGTGCTTAGCACTGTGGATCTGAAGATAAGAATGAAAAAGTAATCTCAGACTTGCAGAAGCTTGTATTCTATTGGGAGAACTAGTATGTATACACATGAGCCTGAATAAAATATATACAAAGTGAAATATAAAACTAGGGCTCTGATAATTTTTTTTAAAACCCCTACCTTCCATCTTGGAGTCAATACTGTGTATTGGCTCCAAGGCAGAAGAGTGGTAAGGGCTAGGCAATGGGGGTTAAGTGACTTACCCAGGGTCACACAGCTGGGAAGTGTCTGAGGCCAGATTTGAACCTAGGACCTCCCATTTCTAGGTCTTGCTCTCAATCCACTGAGCCACCCAGCTGCCCCTGGCACTGATAATTTTATTGAAAAAAGTGCATGGTAGAGGTCAGCAAATACATGCCTACTTCATGATCAGTATCTGGGCATCCAAAGTCCTTTGTGGAGAATGGGGGATTTGGAATTCCCCAGGCAAGGTGATCATAGGATCTCTAAAGGCATCTATTCTGGGCAGTGCCTCACGAGTAATCCCAAATTTGAGAGTTTGAGGATCAGACCCTCTATAGAGAAAATGGGCTGTGCTGATGTAGTTTGGTCCTTGGAAAAGGACGATCATATTCATAATTCCTGCAAAGAGTCCTTGGAGAGCAAAGCCGGTGAGTTACTTGGATAGTGTAGGTCTAATGGGAGAAGATTTGTTGTTGTCCAGCAGCCCCCAGTGTATGCTGAACTTCTGGGTAGTGTCTAAACCACAGGATGATACTATAGGACTGATCTGGGAACTGTGGATGACTGTAGGAAAGAGGGAATCACTAGAATGATAAAGGGTGGCTCTTCTTGGAGATTGGGATGGAGAAGGCACCGATGGGCTATTTGAGTATCAGCTTGAGGGTTCCTGTGAATCCTTTGCATATTTTATATTTTCTGTGAGTTGAAATGAAGGCTATCCTATGCCCTATAAGCACCTGGTACATTGATTACTTGGATAGAACTTGAGGCAGCACAATGAAGCTGCAATTTGCCTCACTGAGACTCCCATCTGTTACCCCAATTTTTGAGGTCAAGTAGAATAAAATCTAATCTCTCTACCAGATGACAGGTATCCCTTCAGATAGCAGAAAACAGTTATCAGGTCCTCTTCCATCATGCTTCTTCTGAACTGAACATTCTCAGATTCTTTAACCCATCCTTGGAAGGCATGGTCTCTTATTCTCTGCCTCCCTCCATCCTGGTTCTTGTGGCTATCCAATTGGAAGGCATCAAATAAAAGAATAATACCTAGCTAGCATTTATAGAGCACTTTTAAAGATTTTATAAAGTATTTTATACATATTATCTCATTGGAACCTCACAACAATCCTGTGAAATAGGTGTTATTATTATCTCCATTTTACAGATGAGGAAACTGAGGCAGATAGATGATAAGTGGCTTGCCTAGAGTCACAAAGCTTCTAAGTCTTTGAGCCAGAATCAAACTCAGATCCAGATCCAGTACTCTATCAATTGTGCCACTTAGAAGGAACCCTGGAAGTTATTCTAGAGGTCATCTCTCTCAGTTCAGAGGAGGAACCTGAGAGGTAAAGTCATTTGCCCATATCACCACGATATTAAAGGCAGATCCAGGGTTCCCACTGGTTAGGTCCTTTGATTTCAAGCCCAAAGCCTATTCCACTTCATTGTGCTGAATCCAGTCTACAGTGACCTCACAGATTGGTCTTCTGCCCCCGTACCAGTCATCACAGTACTTTCCTACTATTCTTGGCTTTCTCCTATAAATAGAGACCAGAAACAGTTCCAGCTCCTCAAGGTTTCACCGGAACATGACTGTTATTCTTAGGTGCTTTGACAAATGTGCAAATCTCACCCTTGGGAAACAGTCCTGGGGACAGGAGTGTCATCTTGGCATCTGTCTGGGCTGGCACTAGCCTTAGGGAGTCTGTGTTACTTACTCAAAGGCTAAGGGACAGTTGGTAGAAACGTGCCACAATCCAAACATTCTGGGTATCAATTTGGAACTATGCAAGAAAAATGACAGAATTGTCCATGTCCTTTGACCCATTAACTCCACTACTGGGCATAGACTGCAGGGAGATCAAAGACAGATACGAAGAAACCAAGCTCTAATTTGTGGTGACAAAGAACTAGGAACAATATGGCTGCCCGATGATTGAGGAAATGTTGGGAAAAGCCAGTAACTCTGGTCTAGACATGTAATGAGAGATTATTGTGCAATAGGAAATGATGAAGATGGGGATTTCAGAAAAAAACAAAACTTGGGAAGATTTATATAAATTTATGCAGAGCAAAAGGAGCAGAACCAGGGGAACTGTATATACAATAATTATAATAATGCAAGTGAAAAATCTCCAGAAGGAAATTAAACTCTGAGTAATGGAAATACCAATAGAGGCCCTGGGGAAAAGATAACGGCACCAACCTTCTCCATAATATAGAGATGGGGGACTATTAGGGCAGAATATTCCATCATTGTTAGATATGTTTTCTGTTTTAGATGTTTTTGCTTAATTGAGTGTCTTAGTCACAAAGGAATGTTAATTGAGGCTATGAGTGGGAAATAATTGTGGGAGAAAGACACCAAAGAGGAGGGGCAGCTTGGTGACTCTGTGGACAGAGAGCCAAGTCTAGATGTTGTGGGGTGCTAGAGGTGAACCCCTGGGGTTCAGGAAGGATACCTTTTGCAAGAATGCAAGACTCCAAAACTTAGCTTAAAAATAAAAAGAGAAATTTATTAATTTAGAAAGTAATGTTGAGAATGGCCAGGAGGATAGTATAGGTAGAACAACAGCAAGATGGAAGGCTGCTCCCAGAATCCATCAATTCTGGGGATTATATACTCTTTACAACAGTGAGGATGTGACACTGTGTCATGGTGAGGACATGATTCTAGAGTGGTAAACACTCAGGCATTCGGTGGGGGGGGGGGGGTTGGTCATCTGACTGAGTCTGCCTGAAGACCCTCATAGTTTAGGGGACAGATGGATGGATATCTGAGATACAGTCCGATGGTATCCAGATATAGCCTGGAGGTGCATCTTTATGTCCATCTCAAATCTAAAGGACAGCCAAAGGATGATAATAATCTCAGGGTCTTATAGAAGTTATCAGATGTTCTTGGGTTAGAAGGCCCAAGGACAGAAGGGAGCAATTTCCCTGCTTACAATTTGCCTGAGTTTGGGAGTACTATGCCCATACCACAGAGACATGAAATCTAGGTTCAAATCTGGCCTCAGCCACTTTTTAGCTGTGTGATCCTGGGTTAGTCACTTAACCCTAATTGTTTAGCTCTTACTGTTCTTCTGTTTTGGAATGGAGACTTAGTATTAAATTAAATTGATTTATTATTAATTTATTATTTATTTTTGTATTTATATAATAATATAATTTATTATTATTAAATTAAATTTAAAAAAGACAAAAATCATCAATAAAACCTTTTTTAAAAGTCCAAAAGAGAAGCTGGTTTGCTATTTCTTCTTTATTTCAGCTGAACATTTAGGATTGAGGTAGTGAGGAGAGGCAAAGGTGAGAGTCATGGGGCCATCTTAAATCAGGATGAGACCTAGTATACTGGAAAATACATTGATCTTGGAGACAAACCCTCAAGGTAGAGGGCCTGGGCTGAAATCCCAGGTCTAAAATTTAACCTCAGACACTTCCTAGCCGTGCCACCCTGGACAAATCACTTAACCCCAAATGCCCAGCCTTTCCCACCATTTTGTGATGAAACCCATACTTACTGATTCTAAGATGGAAGGTAAGGGTTTAAAATAAACAACTCCTATCCTATCTGATGCTGACCTTGTGAACTTGGATAAGCCATTTTATCTCGTCAGTTCTCTAAAATGAGAGGATTGGATCAGATGGCCTCCAAGTTCCTGATTTAGCTCTGAATCCTAAAACTTAGATTTATACAAAACAAAAAAACAAACTTAGGTTTCAATACCATTTCTGACACTTTCCACCTATTTGGTGTTGGGCAAATCATTTTTGTGCTGTTAATGCTTCCTCTGTATCAGTGACCTCCAATTTATCCTGTACATACATATATAGAAATACACTTATATATTTATATAATGTGTAATATTATATATAGGCTATATACCTATCTGCACACACATTTATACAGACACATCTCTTTTGCACAGAGTTGTTTGCATGTTGTTTTCCCCAGTAGATTGTGAGATCCTTTAGAGAAGAGACTATATTTTGCTGTTCTTTGATTCATTAGGACTTAGAACAGAATCTGGCACACAAGAACTTAATAAATACTTGCTAGCTTGACTGAACAATAGCTTGCATTTACTGTATTTTGAACTTTAGGATTTACAAAGTACAATAGATTTTAGGTGCTTAATAAACAAATGCTTGTTGACTGAATGACTTTATCTCCTGGAGACTCAGTTTCTTTATCTGTAAAGTTGGACTAGATGATCTCTAAGATTTTCTCTAGAATTCTGTCAGTTCTAGAATTCCTCATGCTGGGGGTTAGGTGAGACAGAGAGGGAAGGAAGGGAGGGGAGAGGGAAACAGAGGGGGGGGAGTGGGGTGGGGAGGGAGGGAGAGACAGAGTCAAAGTTTTAGACTCCTTGATGAATTTCACAGTTTCTGGCAAAGGAGCTATAAGTAGTTGAATGAATGAATGAATGAATGTATGTATGAAAATACATTTTATTTGGCATGCAATGTGCTAAGTGAGGGCTGGTGCTGCTCTAGCATAGAGCTGGGGGGTGGGAGGGGGTGACCTGAGAGGTGGATGGGGATATGAAAAGACAGACCATTTATGTTAATCACCCCTTATTTAAATTCAGAACCAGTCCTGTGAAAAGTGTGAAAAAGACCCCTGCAGAAGAAAGGCTGCTCCTAGAGTCTGGGTTTACAAACTGCTGCTTCCTTCCAATCCTTTTGCACTTTTCTGTTTCTATTCTGCTTTGAGCTGGCCCCAAGCCAGAACTGAAATGATTCACACTTTTTCAGAGGATGGAGAAACTCAGGCAGTCATTGCATCTGATACCCCTTCTCCACTTCTGCCCAGCCTTCCCTTTTAGAGCAGGATCAGGGACCTTAGGATGACAGCTGGAAGGGCCCTTAGTAGTCATCTCCCCTTTTGTCATTGTTCAGTCATTTCAGCTGTGATTGCACTTGGGTTTTTCTTCATAGAGATAATGGAATGGTTTTCCATTTCCACCTTTAGGCCATTTTACAGATAAGGAAACTGAGGCTAGCAGGGTTAAGTGACTTGCCCTTGGTCACAACTAGTAAGGCTGGATTTGAACTCAAGAACATGAGTCTTCTTGGCTCTAGTTCCAGTTCTCCACCAGTTATGCCACCAGGGAAATTAAGTGGCTTACCTAGAGTTACATGCATGGTAAACATTAGAAATCAAATTTGAGCTGAGGTCCTTTGTAAAAATATATTGTGTTTGTAGGAATATGTATGTGTTTAACAATTGGCTCTCTAGGGAAAAACTATGTTTATTATACACTTAAAAACAAACAAACAAACAACCTTGGGGGCTGTTGGGTGGCTCAATGGATTGAGCCTAGAGACAGGATGTTATAAATTCAAATATGGCCTCATACACTTCCTAGCTGTGTGACCCTGGGCAAGTCACTTAACCCCCATTGCCTAACCCTTACCACTCTTCTGCCCTGGAATCAGTACTTAATATTGATTCCAAGATAGATGGTAAGGGTTTAAAAAAATAAAAAAAATCCATACCTTCCATCTCAGAATCAAGACTAAGTATCACTTCCAAGGCAGAAGAACAGTACAGGCTAGATAATTGTGATGAAGTGATTTGCTCAAGATCACAGATAGGGAGTGTCTGAGACCAAATTTGAACTTAGGACCTCCCATCTCTAGATCTGGCTTTCTAACCATTGACACACCCAGCTGCCCCCATGAAACACTTTTAATCTTAGTCTGCATTATTCATATTTTCTCCATTACTTGAGAATCAATAAAACAATAAATCAAGTCCTGATTTGTAAGGTTTGCCAATTTTGAGGTGTAAATATGCACACTAAATATTTTAGATCCTACCCAGGCTCATTGGCTGCAGGGCACCCCTGGTCCTCTGACCCCAGAACCAGAGCTTGTCGATGACTCCATTGCCAATTTGCTCATATGCACCAGAAAAATCTTGGCTCTGTAGCCAGGAGCCTGGGGTTGAGAATTCTGACTTGGACACTGGCTTCCTGTGTGTCTCTAGGCAAATTGACTAACCTGAGTCTCAGATTCCTCATCTATAAAAAAAGGAAAATAATGCCTACAGAACAGCTTCCCAGGATTATTGTGAGGATCAGATGACATAATATATGTAAAGTGCTTTATAAACACCAAGCATTATGCAACTGTTAGTTCTTAATTACTTTTGTGACCTTGAGTAAGTCCCTTCCTCAATTTGTCCTCTGATATTTGCTGTCATTATTTCCATTAGCTGAATATTAGATTCTTGAGAGCAGAAATCTTTTTTGTGTCTGTTTTTGCATCTCTATTGCTAAGCATAGTTCCTGGTACATAGTAGGTGCTTCATAAATGCTTGTTGATTGTTGATTATTTTCATCTGTAAAGTGAGAGGTTTGATTTTTCTCTTTTGGTCCCCATTCAAATATTTCATTTTCCTTTCAAGGACTTTCCTTATCACCAACTTGAAGTTATTTTCATGACTATGTATAAAGCAATGAGGTGGCAGGTTTAGAGTGAGGAAGACCTGAGTTCAAATCTAGCCTTAGATACTTATTACTTATATGACTCTGTACAAGTCATTTAACCCCATTTATCTCAGTTTCCTCATCTGTAAAATGAACTGGAGAAGAAATTGGCAAACCATTCCAGAATCTTTGCCGAGAAAATCCCAAATGGAGAGCAACTGGGTGGCTCAGTAGATAGAAAGCCAGATCTGAAATGGGAGGTCTTTGTTCAAATGTGTCTTCAGACACTTTTGTAACCCTGTGACCCTGAGTAAGTCACTTAACCCCAATTGCCCAGTCCTTATCATTCTTTTGTCTTGGAACTAATACTTAGTATTAATTCTAAGAGGAAGTAAGGGTTTAAAAAAAAGAAAATCCCAAATGAAGTCACAAAGAGTTGGACACAATTATAAACAGCTGAATGGTGAATGATGATATACTTTGTTTCTACTTACCCATTTTTCTTCCCCTTCTCACAATAACTATTATTTTGCCTTTGTATGTTCTGTATTATTCTAGATACACTTTCTGGTACATAGTAGATACTTTAAAATATTTTTTTGGATTGAGATTTGCAGTAATGGTTCTATCCTTCCCTGGTCCTCACACATAATAGGAGCTCAATCAGTGTGATTTTGTCTTTCCTAGCTGTGAAATATCCCAGAAAAATAATTGACACTTAGTAACCCATTAGAATGTTAGCTTCTTGAGGTTAGGGACTATTTTCAAGATTTCTTTATATTCCCATGATGCTTGGCATATAGTCACTAATAAATGCTTACTGATTGTTGGTGGCCTTCAATCTTCAGTAAATACTAGTTGATTGATTAGTATTGGGAGTAAGGCTCATAGGACCATAGATTCCAAGTTGGAAATCCAACCCTCTCATTTTACAGGTAAAGGCTCATAATGGGGAGCAACTTACCCTACTACTTGTCACACAAATAGTGAGCAGTACCTTCAGGACTTAAGTTAGGTCTCCAAACTCCAAATGCACACAGCTCTATTTTCATTTTCCACACTAGGAAGGGATATTAAACAATCAATGGACAATTAATTAATTTATTTTTGGAAAATTTGATTTAATTAATTTAGAATATTTTTCCATGGTTACAAGATTTATGTTCTTTTCCTCCCTTCCCCCCACCCCACTGGGTTTTACATGTGTCATTGATCAAGAGCAATGGATATTTATTAAACATCTATTATGTTCTACGCAGAGAGTTAGAGAAAAAAAGGAAAATGACAATCCCTGCCTTGAGGGAGCTTACAATCTAATGGAGAAGACAGCATTCAAACAAATATATACAGAGAAATTATATACAGGATCAACAGGAAATAATTAACAGAAGGAAGGCATTAGAATTAAGAGGGACTGGGAAAGGCTTACTGTAGAAGGTTGGATTTTATTTGGGATTTGAAGGAAGCCAGGGAGGTCAATAGTCAAAACAGAAAAGGGAGAATATTTCAGGGATAGAGGATAGACTGAGAAAAATCCTGGAGTCAAGAGATGCAAGTTATATAGGATAAATAGCAGGAGGGCAATGTCATTGGATGGAAAAGGATGTGTTGGAGAGGAAGGTGTAAGAAGATTGGGTTATGAATGATTTTGAATGCTAAAGAGAGGATTTTTTTTAAACCTCTTACCTTCAGTCTTAGAATCAATACTGTGTATTGGTTCTAAGGCAGCAGAGCCTTAAGGGGTAGGCAATGGAGGTTAAGGGTCACATAGGCAGGAAGTATCTGAGTTCAAATTTGAACCCAGGACCTCCCAACTCTAGACCTGGCTCTCAATCCACTTAGCCACCCAGCTGCCTCCTAAAGAGATTTTTGCTCTTGGAAACCAAAGATAGTCAATGGAGTTTAAAAAGTGGGGGCATATATGTGTGACATGGGCCAGGCCCCCATTTTAGGAAAATCACTTTAGTAGCTAAATAGAGGATGGTTTGGAATGGGGAGAGACTTGAGGAAGGCACTATCAGATTATAGCAATAATCCAGACATGAGATAAGGGTCCACACCAGGGTGGTGGTGGCAAGTGTCAGAAGAAAGAAGGAGGTGTATTGAAGTGATGCTCCAGAGGTGAAATTGACCAGAGATGCTCCAGAGGAAATTGACTAGAGATGCTGCAGAGGTGAAATTTATGGACCTGGGCAATAGCTTTGCTATGGGGCAGGGATGAGAGAGAGAGGATGTCCAGGATGACTCCTAGGTTGAAGGCCTGAGAGACCTAGAGGACAGTGTTGATCTCTTTAGTAATAAAAAATATAGGAGCAAGAAGGGTTTGTTTTAACCCCTTACCTTCTCTTAGATGCAATACTGTGTATTGGTTCCAAGGCAGAAGAGCAGTAATGTCTAGGCAATGAGGGTCAAGTGACTTGCCCTGGGTCACCCAGCTAGGAAGTATCTGAGGCCATATTTGAATCCAGGACCTAGATTTGACTCTCACTCCATTAAGCCACCTAGCTGCCCTCTAGGAAAGGATTAAGGGGGAAAGATACTGAGTTCTATTTCAGACACATTAAGTTTAAGATTTTTACTGGACATTCAGTTTGAGATGTCTAAATAGTAACTGGAGGAGGCAGTTGGGTGGCTCAGTGGATTGAGAGTTAGGCCTAGAGATAGGAGGTCTTGGGTTAAAATCTGGCCTCAGAAACTTCCCAGCTGTGTGACCCTGGGCAAGTCACTTGACCCCCATTGCCTAGCCCTTACCACTCTTCTGCCTTGGAGCCAATACACAGTATTGACTCCAAGACAGAAGGTAAGAGTTTTAAGGAAAAAACAAACAAACAAACAAACCAAACAAACAAATAAAAAAAGCAACTGGAGATGCAAGATTGAAGGTCAGCAGAAAGCCCAGGCAATATAGATAGATTTGAGAATCATAAGGAGAGATATTCAAATCCATGAGAATGGATGAGATCACCAAGTGAAGTAAATGGAAGAGAAGAAGGCTTATGACAGAATCCTATCCTAGGATATATGTCCATCAATTATGATGCCCCTTCTTATGAGCCCAATACTGTTACTGATTTACACTTGGCATAAAGGGATGGTAGGGTTTTTAATTGTTCATTTCTTCATGACATTATGGCAGGTAGAGGCACTCTTCCTATCAGTTATGTATGGTTTCTATATAGAAGCCCCAGACTACACTAGCTCTCAGGTTGGGATCATGCTATTGGGATGTAGCCTTTTTTACTGCAATAATAACAGAATCTTTACACTCTCTTTATAATAGCTATTCTTCTCCAGAGTCAAAAGATCTAACTTGGGTTTTGGCTCTGCCCCACTTGCTATTTGATCTCAGGTAAGTCATGCCCCCTCTCTAGTCCTTGTTTTTTTCTTCTTGGTAGAAAGTTGCGGTTAAACTAGAGGTCCTCCCAAGATCCCTTCCAGTTGTAATTTTGTGATTGACTAGGTGGCATAGTAGATAGAACCCTGACCCTAGAATCAGGAAATGTGTTGCTCAGTCATTTCAGTTGTGTCTGACTCTTCATGACCTTATTTGGAGTTTTCTTGGCAAAGTTACTGGAGTGGTTTGCCATTTCCTTCTTCAGCTCATTTGACATATGAGGAAACTAAGGCAAACAGTATTAAATGACTTGTCCAGAGTCACATAGCTAGGAATTGCCTGAGGCCAGATTTGAATTCATGGAGATGAATCTTCCTGACCTCAGGTCCAGAACTCTCTCCACTATGCCACCTAACTGCCCTAGAGTCAGAAAGACTTGAGTTCAAATCCTGACTCAGATACAGGCTACCTCTGTGACACTGAGCAAATCACTTAATTTCTGTATGCCTCAATTTACACAATTATAAAAAATAAATCACAATAGCATCTCTCTCCCAGGATTGTTGAAAGGATCAAATGAGATCATAGTTGTAAAGTGCTTTCCAGAACTGAGAAGTGCTATATAAGATAATGTGATGTGATTCATATCCTTTTTCTTTTCTCCCTAGGGGGTACTCTACTAAAGAGCAAGGGGCTCTGTGAAAATGGAGATTCTGGTGCACAGCCTGGAGACAGACTCCTCTCTTGCCCCACTTTCCCCAATTCCTCTTTCTTTGATGAATTCTTCATTGTCTGATATGCTCTTGCAAGATAAGATGAGGAGACCATGACGAAACCATGGAGCTTCCTCATTTGTCTTGGCTTTATTCTTGCCCTCATCCTATACTACTATGGTACTATGGGCTGCCCTCCCTATTTACAGCCTTCCTGCCAGTTCAGCTTAGGGTTGTCTCTCTCTAGGGAGAGAGTAGAGTCATCATCTTTCATTTAAGAGGACAAGATTAGACCAGTGCTAACAGTTCAAAAAGAGGCAGGTGGATGGTGCAGTGGTTAGTGTCTAGACTTGGCATCAAGAAACATTAAATTCCAATCATGCCTTAGATACAAACTCTATGACCCTAGGCCAGCTACTTAACTTCTTTTTCCCACAGTTTCCTCATCTGTAAAGTGGAGGTAAAAATTACTTCTCAGAGTAATTGTGGGAATCAAATGGTATAACATTTAAAACATTTCTCAAACCTTACAAAAGGCTATAAATTATTCTCATAAGTTCATGAAAAGACAGTCCGAAACTGGGATCCTTTCATTAGCTGGACCCTGGGGCCTTGTGTAACTCCATTTCAGGAAGTGACAAACCATTGTCTGAAAATCCCCCTTGATGACCTAGCTTTGTTTATGGATCTTCACTTCCTGATCAGGGTTGCTCCAAAAGGTCTCTGGAACAGCTGGGCTCTCTACCATGGCTCTTCCACAATGAGTAAGCAACTTTGACATAAGGCCCCTCCCAGCTCTGAATTTTCTCTTCAAATATTTCTATAAACTCTCATATTCAATATTACCAGCAAAAGTTGTTTATTTTAATTTTAAGTTACTTATTTTACCAATTACACGTAATAATAAATTTCCCCTTTCATTTTCTGAAGAAGTATGATCCAAATTGTCTCCCTCCTTCCCTCTCCCCTTCCAGAGCTGTCAAGCAATTTGATAAAGCCAAAATCCCAAATCATAAACCCAAATAAACAATTGAAAAATCACACACTTTCATCTGCATTCTGATTCTCACAATTTTTTCTCTGGAGAGCAGTCTTTGTCATATGTCCCTCAGAATTGTCCTGGGCCATTGTATTGCTGAGAGTAGCTAAGTCTATCACATTTGATTGTTCTATAATATTGTTTTTACTTTGTACAATGTTTTCCTGGTTCTACTTATTTCATTCTTTAGCAGAGGTTGTTATCCTGGGGTCTATGGACTTTATTCTTTTAAAAAATATTTTGATAATTTTATTTCAATATAATTGGTTCCTTCCTTTGGAAGAAAAGTCATCCTTTCAAAATATACAGGTAATTCTATGCATTTTTTAAAATTTAAAAATGAAGAAGGAGATAGCTAGGTGGCTCAGTGGATTGAGAGCCAGGCCCAGAGTCAAGAGATCCTGGGTTCAAATCTGAACTCAGATACTTCCCAGCTGTGTGTCCCTGGGCAAGTCACTTAACCCCCATTGCCTAGTCCTTACCACTCTTCAACCTTAGAACCAATATATGATATTGATTCTAAGTTTCAAGGAAAGGGTTTTTTAAAAAATGAAAGCATCATGATGAAATAAAGATTAAGGGCCTTTTTCTAAAGAGAGTAGATTAAAGGTAAGACTTATCTGAACTCTCATAAATTAACCTCCAAGTAAATTTAAATTGATACCTCAAAGTGAATTCTGGAGTGGCCAAACAAGCAAAAGAAGATGACAGTATTTTCCTACCCTAGACAACTTAGAAGATTAGTAGGAAAGATCTATCTTGCTGGGAGGACAATGGAGTGCAGCCCAGCAGAGACCAAGCCCCAGCAATCCAGCAGCAGGATATTCAATCAACAGCAATAGAAGCTTCTGGAGTTCTTGGCCCACAGACAGCTAGAGGGTTGGATAACTGTTCAGAAGATTATTGTGGACCCTTTGCTGGCACTGGATGCCAGATTCTGTTGCATTGCCTATACTGGGTTCCAGGTTGTAATTCCATGGTAAGGAAGAGAACTAGCTCATTAGAGCATGTAGCCACAGGGGAACAGGGATGGTGTTCAAAATTCTGAGGTGGAAAAGGGTGCTTGTGGTTGTTCGCAGACCAAAGCAAAGGCCTTGGAGTGGTGTCATAACTCTCCTTATATCATACCATCTTAGAAGAACTGAAAATTTTCAGACCCCTATAATTAGCTCTTCATCATGAAAAACCTGAAGCTTGAGACAGTGCCCCCTCGACCCCAGGACTTTAATATAAAGTTGAAAGGTCAAGAAATAGACTGGGCAACTGAGCAAACAACACAAAGAACCTGACCATAAAAGGCACTATGGTTACAGGAACAAACTCAGAAGAAGACAACAAAGTCAAAAGAGCTATATGCAAAAGCCTCAAAGAAAAATGCGAATTGTTCTCAGAACTAAAAAAGAATTCCTAGAAGAGCACAAAATAGATTTTAAAAAATCAAATAAGAGAAATAGAGGAAAAATTAGGAAAAGAAATATGAGTGATAAAAAAAAATAGTGAAAACAAGTCAATAGCTTGGTAAAGGGGGCACAAAAAATACTGAAGAAAGCAACACATTCAAAAATAGAATGGGTCAAATGATCAAAGGGGTACAAAAATTCATTGAGAAGAACTTCTTTAAAAAGTAGAATTGGCCAAAATAGGTACAAAAATTCAATGATGAAAATAATTTCTTAAAATGTAGAAGTGGTGGGGCACCTGAGTGGCTCAGTGGATGAGAGCCAGGACTGGAGAGAGGAGGTCCTGGGTTCAATCTGAACTCAGACACCTCAGACCTTGGGCAAGTCATTTAATCCCCATTGCCTAGCCCTTACTGTATTGATTCTAAGATGGAAAATAAGGGTTTAATAATAATAATAATAGAAAAGTAGAATTGACCAAATGTAAAAAAAAGGTACAAAATTTCACTGAGGAAAATAATTTCTTAAAAAGTAGAGTTGGGTAAGTGAAAGCTAATTATTCCATGAGACATCAATAAATGATAAAACAAAATAAAAAGAATGATAAAAATAGAAAAAAGTGAAACATTATCATTGGAAAAAATATGACCTGCAAAATAGAGTGAAGAGAGATAATTTAAGAATTATTAGGTTACTTGGAAGCCATGATAAAAAAAAATTAAGCCCAGTCATCATCTTTCAAGAAATTATCAAGGAAAACTGTCCTGATATCCTAGAATTAAAAGGTAAAATTAAGTTGAAAGAATCTACCAATAACCTCCTAAAAATATCCAAAGATGAAAACTTCCAATAATATTATAGCCAAATTCCAGAGCTCCCAGATCAAGGATAAAATGTTGCAAGCAGCCAAAAAAGAAATAATTTGAATATTGTGGAACCACAGTCAGGATAACCAATTTTCTATTAAAGGGTAAGAAGGCTTTGAATATGATATTCTAGAGGTCAATGGAAATAGGATTACAGTTGAGAATATCCTATCTAGCAAAATAATCCTTCAGGGAAAAAATAGATATTCAATGAAATAGAGGACTTTCAGAAAAAAAGAAATGATAAGCAGAATGACTTCAGAAAAACCTTGAAAGACTTACATGAACTGATGCAAAATGGAGTGAGCAGAACCAGAAGAACATTATATACAAAACAGCAATAATGTACCATGATCAAGTGTGATAACAGTTATTCTTAGCACTACAATGATTGAAGGCAGTTCTGAAGGACTTACAATAATAATACTATCCATTGATAAAGAACAGATGGAATATAAATGCAGATTGGAGCATATTATTTTTCACTTTCTTTTGTGTTTTCTTTCACAACATGACTAATACAGAAGCATGTTGTACATGACTTGACAGCATATGGATAACTTTTATCAAATTTATTGCCTTCTCAGGAAGGAGGGAGGAGAGGAAGACAGAGAGAATTTGGAACTCGAAATTAAAAAACAAACACTACAAATTATTTTTACATCTAATTGGAAAAATTAAATATTGAAAACCTTCTAACCCTATCAGAGGGCTAATATTCTCTTTCTCTATGTATTTGTATATATATGTATGTATGTATATCAATATATTTATTAACTTTACCTTTATGTTGTATATATTTCTACTTTTGGTGATATAGTGGATTGAGTACTGGGTAAAGAGTCAGGAAGACTTGAATTCAAATGTGACCTTAGCCACTTAAAATCTACATGACCCTGGGCAAGTCACATAATCTCTGTTTGCCTCAGTTTCCTCAACTGTAAAATAGGAATAATATTACATATTACTTGTTATATACTCATGTACTTATAATACTTATTATTATTATAGTTCTTATCTCTCAGGGTTGTTATGAAATCTAAATAAGATAATATTTGTAGAAAGTGCTTGGCATAGTGCCCGGCATATGGTAGTCATTGAATTAATGCTTGTTAATTCATTAATCTCACCATGTTTTTTGTTCATTGCCTTATTCACTCACTTCCTCAGTAGTCTGCTGGTTGATTGGAGAGCTGTAGAGCCAAGCAAAGAACTCCTCCAAAGGTGTCCATTGAAAGAGGGCCCCCAGGCTACCAGCCCTCTCCTCATGGTCCACAGGCTGATTTCTTTGGACTGGACTCAATATTCTTTTGGGAGGAGAATCTGTAAGAGTTCATTTTTCCTTACCAAGTCAAAATTTTAAAAATATAGTCAACAAATGAGGATCTATTTAGTGTTTACTATGTGCCAAGCACTGAAATAAGTGCTGGGACCAGAAATATGAAACAGTAAGACATCCCAAAGAGAATCTTCAGCAAAATCTGTGTCATCTCCCTCTTGGAATCCTTTTGATTTTGCTCCTCCCCCAGCTGGCTGAAATCAATTAAATGCCCACAATGTCAAGAAAAGAGGAAATCTTCATCAGCTCATTCTCTGCCACATGGCTAAATGAACCCTTTTGGGGAGGAGCAGAAATCTAATGGTAGAGTGTTGAGAGATGAGGTGAGTATTTCCTTCCCTTGGACTGACTTTTTGCCTTTGCCTCAATGCAGGAGCTCTCTGTGGGAGGCTTCATTTTTCTAGGAGTTCCCATGTGGACTCTCTACAGGGTTTCTTAAGGCAAAGCACTCATTTATTTGCATGATGCAGTGGATCTAGCACTGGACTTGAAATCAAGAAGAAATGAATTTGAATTTCACCTCACACTGTAAAAATGGAGATTTGAACCCTAGACTTCAATCCCCAGAAGTCCTTGGTATTTCCCAGAATTCCCTGTAATCTCACCTGAGTCTCCACCTGGATGAGATCACCATTTAGTATTTAACTGGCAGTAATGCCTACCTCTTGCTCTTCTCTACTCTCTTGGCCATTGCAATGATGTAGTAAGTAAGCTAAGCACGGGCATTCTGAATTGGCTAATCAGCCCTGGGCACGTGGCTTATTATTTTGTATCCTTGATTTCTAATAATCCTTAACAAATCTCATAAAATATAACATTTTATTACTAGACACTAATTTAATTTTTGCAACACACTTCCTAGTTGTGTGATCATGAGAAAATCACCTAACTACTCAGTTTCCTCATCTGTCAAATGGGACAATAATAACATGATTTCCAGGGGTTATGGTTATATTGATAATGTGTTAACATTCTTTGCAAACCCTAAAAGCACTATAAAAATGAGGGTCATTATTACAGACAGAAAATAGATGATTGATAAATAACTAGATAGGTCAATAGATAGAACATTTATTCAATCCATATATTGTACTGGACACTGTGCCAAATAGTGGAGATGCAAATATTAAAAAAAAAAGCAAGACAGGCTAGTTTCAAGGCTCTTACATTTTTTTTTACATCCTTACCTTTTGTTTTAGAATCAATACTGTATATTGGCTCCAAGGCAGAAGAGCAATGAGGAAAATTAAGTGACTTGCCTAGAATCACACATCTAAAAAGTGTCCAAGGTCAAATTTGAACACAAGACCTCCTGTCTCTAAGCTTGGCTTTCTATTCACTGAGCCACCAAGTTTTCCCAAGGCCTAAAGGTTTTATCTTTATAACATATCTTACCTATTCCTTTCTCTGACATCACCACCACTCTGTTCCAGGTCCTTATCACCTCATCTCTACTGATGGATCTTCCTGCCTCAAGTCTCCCCCAACTCCAATCCTTCCTCCATTTAGCCACTAAAGTGCAGGCCTGACCATTCCATTTCCTTTCTCAATAACATTCACTAGCTCCCTGTCACCTCCAGGACTAAATATACAATTCTCTGTTTTGTATTCAGAGCCCTTTATAACTTCCCCCCACCCATACCTGCCCAGTCTTTTCTACACCTCTATCCCTGTCTGAGATGCAGGAACACTGACCTCCTTCCTCTTTCTCCAACCAGACACTCCATCATCCCCTGATTCTCCCAATCTTCACCGTCTGTCTCTGCCTCTCTTTGGAATGCTCTCCCTTATTTCTGTCTAGTGGCTTCCTTCAAGTTCCAGGTAAAATCCTGCCTTCTACAAGAAGCTTCTCTCCATTCTTCTTAATGCTAGTGCCACATCCTGCTAAAACCTTCTCAGCAGACAGGTTAAACTAGATCGAGGGTGACCAGCAGGCTCAGCCCCATTGGTGAGGGAGGTAGAGGGAATGTCTACTCCAAGCACTGAAGAGTGCAGAATGAGCAGATGAGAACAACTTGTTCCAGTGGCCACGAGGGCAGCCAGCCAACACAGGTGCTTTGGAGGGCTCAGAGCTTGGTCTGACGTGGAGGATACCAAGGTCATCCACTGACGCCTAGTCGCCCTGACTTTTTCCTTGCCACCAGGCTCGAATGACTCTGGAAGAGAGAGGCTGAAGACTCTGAGTCACTCTGCCTCACTTAAACCAAATTCATTTGCAAGTCAAGACATCCCCCTGTTATGTCACTGTTTCTCTTCCCAAAATCAAGGGGAACAAATCTGCCATCTATTGATTATTGCCTCCTTATTATAGCTTCTGAATGTGTCCTTTTTGCACCTATTTCTGTTTTCATGTGGTGAAATGATTCCCCCAAGATGGTGAGCTCTCTGAGCCCAGGGACTCCCTTCTTCCTATCTCTAGTCCTTCGTAGGTGCTTAATAAAAGAATATTGACTCGATTAGATTGAAATGAGAATCAAATTGTAAATTGTATGTAGGTGATTCATAGAGAGAATTTAGAGACCATTTAGGCCAACCTCCTTGTTTTATATTTGAAGGATTTAGAGAAAGGCCTGAGAAGGAAGGGGGTTTAACAAAGTTCATCAAACCACCAAGTTGGACAGACTAGATTTGAATCCAGGTCCTTCCTCTCCCCTCCCAGTGCTTTTCCCATAACACTTGACTATGCCTCTAAAGTCTATTGTAACCAAAAGATGCTCTAGGTATGTGAACTATAGGCTATGAGGATTCAAGAGACATTCTTGCACAGTGGTTGGTGACTGTCTGAGTGGGGTTGGGTACAAGGAGAACACATACATTATTTGTATGACTTCCTTCCTTCCTTCCTCCCTCTCTCCCTCTCCTTCCTTCGTTCCTTCCTTCGTTCCTTCCTTCGTTCTTTCCTTCGTTCCTTCCTTCGTTCCTTCCTTTGTTCCTTCATTCCTTTGTTCCTTCGTTCCTTCGTTCCTTCGTTCCTTCCTTCCTTCGTTCCTTCCTTCCTTCGTTCCTTCCTTCCTTCCTTCCTTCCTTCCTTCCTTCCTTCCTTCCTTCCTTCCTTCCTTCCTTCCTTCCTTCCTTCCTTCCTCTCTCTCTTTCTTTTTCTTCCTTCCCTCATCTTCTAGCTTAGAATTAATACTAAATATCGGTTTCAAGACAAAAGAATGTTAAGGGCTAGGCAGTTGGGGTTAAGTGACTTGCCCAGGGTCATATGGCTAAGATGTGTCTGGGGACAGATTTGAACCCAGAATCTCCCATCTCTAGACCTGGCTTTCTTTCTACTGAGTGACCAAGCTGCCCATCTATGATATATTTCAAGGAATACTAATTGACTCATAGATTTCAAAGGATATCTAATCCAACCTCTTCATCTTATATAGGAAGAAAAGAAGGTTGTGAGAAATTAAGACTTAACTCAAAGTCATTCAAGCTGTAAGTGAGAGAGGCATAATTTGAACCCAGAACCTCCCATCTATAGGCCTGGCTTTCTTTCTACTGAGCGGCCTAGCTGCCCCTCTATGATATATTTCAAGGGGCTCATAGATCTCAAAGGACAGTTAATCCAACCTCTTCATCTTATATAGGAAGAAAAGAAGGTTGTGAGAAATTGTGACTTACTCAGAGTCATTCAAGTTGTAGGTGAGAGAGGCACAATTTAAACCCAGGTCTTCTGACTTGAGGAGCAGCTAAGTGGTGTCATTGTACACAGAATATGGGGTTTAGAATCAGAAAGACTCATCTTCCTGAATTCAAATCCGGCCTCAGAGACTTACTAGTTGGGTGACCCTAAGCAAGTCAGTTAATCCTGTTTGACTTGGTTTCCTCATTTGTCAAATGAGCCAGAGAAGGAAATGGCAAGGCACTCCAGTAACCCTGACAAGAAAATTCCCAATGGGGTTATGAAGAGTCAGACATGACTGAAAAACAACTCAACAACTTCTGACTTGAGATCCATGTTCTTCTCCAAAGTACCATGAATGTCTTTCAAAGTGGGTTGACATTAACTGGGAAGGGAGGCATTCTTCGTCTTGGACTAGCTGTCTACTGAGAGTCATGCTTCTGTCCCCCTTGGGGGGCCTGGGAATACGTGAAAATGGGAATTGGATTCAGCAAACACCACAGCGGAGTGATTTATGGGAGGCTAACCTGGATGTCTCTCCACATAAGAGAACAGTAATAACTCTTTTCTGGGACTGTGAAAACTGAGGAAGTTCAACTCTCCAGGCGTGCCTGGGGCCAAAGGGCCAGATGAAAACTCCGACAAATCATTTTCTTTCTGCCAGTTGGTGACACGATTGCCTTCCAGAGCTCCACATCCTGTTTCTATAGTCCTTCAGAATTCAGGAGAACAAAGCTAAAATCCTGAGTGATTTTATATTGACCTTCTCACATCACGTTTCTCAAAGGAAGGCAGAGTTTGGGTTACTGCCTCTCTCAAGAGCTTAGCCCTATTGACATTTGGATAAATTCTGGATGTTCTTATATACATATCTGTGGACATATACACACATGTGTATATTAGAACAGTATGTTCTATATGTGTATATATACGTATATATATATATATATATATATATGAACGTGTTGTCTCCCTGTTAAAATATATATTCCCTGAGCACAAAGTCTGGATCATTTTTGTGCTTGGCACAAGTGTCTGGCAGTGTTGTTTTTGTTCAGTTTCAGTCATGTCTGACTATCCGTGACCCCACTTTGGTGTTTTCTTGGCAAAGATACTTGAGCGGTTGGCCATTTCCTTTTCTAGCTCATTTGGCAGATGAGGAAACTGAGGCCAACAGGGTGTAGTGACTGCCCAGGGTCACACAGCTAGGAAGTATCTGAGGCCGAATTTGAACACATAAGGAGGCGTTTTCCTGATTCCAAGCCCAGCACTCTATCCACTGGACCACCTAGCTGCCTCAGGTCTGTCACCCAGTATGTGTTCAGTAAATGTGTGCAGATTAATTGACTGAGTTTATTTCATATATACTTATCTAAACTTAAGAAACCATTGCTGGAACCAAGGAGCTAAGTCACTCACCCTTTGTCTCTTCTCCATTAAGGGGACCTCTTCTTTAATCCAGGTGTAGCATCCTGACCAGTCTCAGTCCTAGAAAGGCCCCTCACCAGATATGGAGTTCCAAATTTGTCTGATGATAGAACAAGCAGGCTTTGTTCTAAAAGAAAGAAATCAGGGGCAGCTGGGTGGCTTAGTGGATTGAGAGTCAGGCCTAGAGACGGGAGGTCCTGGGTTCAAATTTGGCCTGAGATACTTCCTAGCTGTGTGACCCTGGGCAAGTCACTTGACTGACCCCTCTTGCCTAGCCCTTATCACTCTTCTGCCTTGGAACCAAGACAGTGTTGATTCTAAAATGGAAGTTAAGGGTTTAAAAAAATAAAAATAATAAAAGAAAGAAATCAAACTCAGGGAAGCCCCAAATATGTGTGTGGCTCCTAAAGAGATTACCCACTGGGGATTGGCTGAAATCAAGATGCTCTACATCTCAACACTCTTTGACAGTGGGCCAATGGCTCCTCTCTTTGAAGTGGGCCAATGGCTCCTCTCTTTGACAGTAGGCCAATGGCTCCTCTCTTTGAAGTGGGCCAATGGCTCCTCTCTTTGACAGTGGGCCAATGGCTCCTCTCTTTGATAGTGGGCCAATGGCTCCTCTCTTTGACAGTGGGCCAATGACTCCTCTCTTTGACAGTGAGCCAATGGCTCCTCTTTCTGAGAGCGCCATTGCTGAGATGGACATACACTCTTTGCCAGGTTCAATCCTGGGGAGCCTATAAATGAAGGAAGGCCCAGGCTCATTTGCCTTACATTCTTTCCCTTGTTATAACCCAACCCTGGTAACTCAGGAACAAACTATTTAAAGCTAAGATTGTGGCTCTTGTATGGTTCTCCCCAGGAAGATCGTAAAAATGCTCGCAATGAGCAATGTTAGGAATGGGATATATATTTTATTCCTATACACAGAAGAAATACTAAATGTAAAAGGCAGTGTGCATCACACAGGTATGCAGAGGAATATGAAATCTAATGATATGATCATTTAGTGAAGCTTAAAGTTTTATTCTACTCTAAGCTAATACATTCTTAGAGGGAATAACAACATGTAGCCTCAACTAAATTCTTTTGTGAGTGTTTTACAAGGCATATAAATATTATTCTCTTGTTATTCCCTCTGTCCTGTATGCACAGCAAATAAATGTTTGTTTTATTATTTAAAAAAAAAAAGACAGGGGGAAGCTGGGTAGCTCAGTGGATTGAGAGCCAAGCTTAGAGATGGGAGGCCCTGGGTTCAAATCTGGCCTCAGACACTTCCCAGCTGTGTGACCCTGGGCAAGTCACTTAACCCCCAATGCCTAGCCTTTACTGCTCTTCTGCCTTGAGATCAATACACAGTATTGACTCCAAGATGGAAGGTGAGGGTTTAAAAAAATTAAAAATAAAAAGACTATACATTGACAAAACAATTTAAAACAGGATTCAATAACAACTTATAACTACTGTCATGGTCTGCTGGGAAGCTCTTACTTAAACCTTATTAAAATAATTGTTTGGAGGATTGGTGATTAGGCAGTTTATGTTTTATTCTGGTTCTTCCCTGTCTTCCTCAGAGTCTACATCTTCCAGTAACCTGGCTCAGGACTTGGACTTCTCCTCTGAACAAATTCTCTGGTGAAGAAATTCCCATTGCCACCGGTCAGCTTTTGACATGTGACAACCTTGAGGTTGGTGCTCAGCCTCCTACTCAAGAGTTATAAAATGGAAAAAGCTGTCAGAGGTCTAGGGCCAAGCTCAACTGGTGGGGTCCTTTTCCTCTAGAAGCCCTCTGAGAGTAGTTGCCAGGATACCATGATAGAGAAGGAACTTACTGGAAGTGCCAGAGTTCAAGATGTCCCTGGACAATCGAAGGAAGAGAAAGCTAGCCAGATGTTGCCTCTCCTTTTAACTTATATGACACTCAGCCATTGCAATTGTCATGAAAAGGGGAAGAACCAAAGGAGCGCTCAGATTTTATCCTGGAAGCAGTGAAGCACACCTACCCCAGGAACACAAGCATATTTTCTCTTTCTCTTCACATCCCTTGAGCTTAGCATCATGGTAGACACTTAAGAAATGGATATTCATTGGTTGATAATGGTTACACTAAAGCCCTAGTCTCACAGGCTTATGAATTAGATTGTACAAGGGTGATTATGCCCATTTTATGGAACTAGAAACAGGGCCAGAGAGCTGAAAGCTGAGGTGTAGTTAGTCATTTTGGTAACCAAGGAAATGAAGTTTTGGGGATGGAGTAGGAGGTGGTGGGGGAAGGAAGCAGTCAGTGACTAGGCTTAGGTCACACAGCAATTTATTGACAGAATTGAGACTTGAATTTCTCAATGTCTATCTCCCTCTCTCCCTTCCCTTCTTCTTTCCATTCATCTTCTCCCCTCTTTGTCTCTTTCTCCTTCCCTTCCTCAATCTCTCTTCCATCTCCCCCTTTTCCTTCTCCTCCATCCTCTGTCTTATCACCCTCTCTTTTTCTCTCTCTCTTTCATTCCTCTACATTCTTTGTCACTTTTCTCCTCCCTTTCTTTCTCTGTCACCTCCTCTCTTCCTTTCTCTTCTTTCCCTCTATTCCCTTCCTTTTTTTCCTCTCTCTGCTCCTCTATCTCCTCCCTTCCTCCTTTCCTTTCTCCTTTCTCTTTTCTCCTTTCTCCTCTTTCCCCTCCCTCCTTCTTTCCTTCTTCCTATACCTGTCTGTGTCTCTGTCTTGCTCTGTTTCTATTTCTCTCCCTCCTGCTCTCTCCTTTTCTCTTCTCTTTACCCTCTTTCCTTCCTTCCCTCTCTGACTTTCTGTTTCTCATCCTTCCTTTTCCCCTCCTTTCCTCCTTTTTTCCTCTTCCCTTTCCTTCTCCCTTTCTCCTTCCCCCTGCCCCATCTCTTTTTCTCTCTTCCCATACCTTCTCCCCTTCCTTCTAGTTCATGGTTCCATCTCCAATGCCATAATGATGACCAAGAAAGCAGGTTTCTGTTCTCATATGGTGGTATTTTCATTAACAGCGAGACCTTTTACATTGAAGAGAAATGAAGATGTTTTCCTAGTACCCCTTTTAACTTAATAATAATAAATAATATGATTTAATCACATCACCATCCCTTAGGAAAAGCTGGCCCCTGTAGAGCAGAAAGCTCCATAGAGGAACTTAGCTATAGCATAGTTTCAGCAGGAGGTGGGGTAGGGAGGGAAGTTCACCATCTGGCTACTTCCTATTTTAATTTATCTTGTCAGCCAAGGGCTAAGTCCAATTGTTCCTATAGAAATAGGAAAAGTACAGTAGCTAACAGTGTTCTGGGGCAAAGTCCCATTGTCTCACCATAGTTATGGCTCTGGGTGAATTGACTTTTCCCATGACTCTGAAATGTCAGAGCTGGGACTTGAACTCAATTCGCCAAATGCCAAGTATAGCCCTCTTTTCACCCTATGTCTTCCACTGCCTCAGTATTGAAATGTAGGGGTTTCCATTTGAGAAATCTGTTGTGATGAGATTACTCTGAAGTCACGTGACCAAACCATTTCTGTCTAGGACTCTGTTCAGGACAAGAGCACGGGACTTTGTGACTAAGACTACAAGTTTGCTTCCCATTTGTGTTCACTGCCAAAGGAGGAAAACATTCCAAGACAGGAGCCTATGTTTTTGTCCCCAGCTGATGTTTAGTGAGCCATAAAATGAAAGCAATGGGGGAGATAGGAGAGGTCATCAAGTCCAAAGCCCTCAATTTACAGATAAGGAAACTGAGACCAAGGAGGAGTGACTCCCCCAAGGTTACACAGCTGGGGAATGGCATATCCATGAACTGAACTGTCTCCTACTCTTTCCACTATACTATGATGCACCTTCAGATATACTTAAGGCTAGGTATTATGCCTGCAATTTCAAAGGATCATGAATTAAGATAGAAATGATCTTAAAGGCCATTGAGGCCAGTCTCCCTATTTTACAACTGAGCAACTGAGGCTTACAGAGGTTAAGTGATTTGCTCAAGGCCATACACATAGAGAGTGATAGAGGCAGGATTTGAACCCAGGTTATTCTGGTCCAAATCTCATTCTCTTTCAAGTATGTTGGGCTTCCTCATCAGTTGTTTCACAGCTGTAGATATATAGAGTTGGACTAGATGGTCTCTGAAATCCCCACAAATCTAGTTTTATGACCCTATAATTCAAGAACTGCAACCCTATAGCTCTAAATCCATGACTACATAACTCTAGATCTATATGTGACCATGTAACTCTAGATCCACAGCTCTTTGACTCTAGATCTTTAACTCTATAACTCTAGGTCTTCAACCCCATAACTCCACACCCAGAGCTCTATAACTTTAGATCTCCTACCCTATAACTCTAGATCCACAACTCTGTAGCTCTAGATCTAGATAACAAGCCTATAATTCTAGATAACTAACTGCAGATCTATGACCCCCATAACCCTAGATCTACAATCCTATAACTCTAGTCCTACAACTCATAACTCTAGGTCTACAGTCCTATAACTATTTTTTAATCTTTTAATTTTTTGTCTATTAAATTATGTCTATTAAAATGCCTATTAAATTACATGTGGAAACAATTTTTAAAGTTTTCCAATATTTTGCAAACCAGAGTCTTCCCCCCTGCATGTCTTCTCCTTCCCTAGATGGTAAACAACCTGATATAGGTTCTTCCAGTATTGTCACAGAACATAAATTTCTATATTCCTCATATTGTGAAAGAAGACATATCACACAGGTAAGAAAAAACTCATGAAAGAAATAAGGTAAGAAATGGTATGGGTCAATCTGCATTCATAGTCTGACAGTTCCTTTTATGACTATGGATAGCATTTTTCATGAGTCTCTTGGGGTTGTCTTGGATCTGTGCATTGCTGATAATAGTTTAGTTCTTCACAGTTGATCAGTGTACAACATTTCTGTTACTACATATGGCGTTCTCTTGATTATGCTCATTTCACTTTTCATGGATCCTATAACTCTAGAACTATAATTCTAGATCTAATGGCACTCCAATATCAAATAGCCCATGGTATTTATGTATAGGTTGTCTCTCCAGGTAGGATAAAAGGTCTTTGAGGGATAGGGACCATTTTGCCTTCTCATTTGTGTTTTTAGTGGTTAGCACAATGCCTGTTACTTAATGAATATTTCATAAATATTTGTTGACTGATCAGGTGATTGATTGATCACACTTAGAGAGGGACACCTTTGTAAGAAATGATCACTTGGAATATTGCAAAGAAATGGAGGAATATTCATATGAAATGATCAAGAATCAAGAATGTTGAGGCAAAAAAACAGTATTAGAAGACCTCTTTGGAAATGTTGACCAACACTGCCCCAATTAGTATGGATCCCTCTTTGTTCCATTAGACAGATGGTCAAAGACCATAGCACTGGCTCTTGGTTCAGCAGCTAAAACACTTCCAAGACCTTTAGTCCAATTAGATCCACTCTTTGGGGGATAGAGATGGTGCGAGTGCCCTTCCCGACATAAGAAGGAGGGATTTTCATTGCTAGTGAGGCATTGCCATGGGCATACCACAGAAAAGCTGCTCTGGGAGCAGCTTCTGATAAACCACTTGACCATTGGGAGGGCTGAAAAATAGCAGAATTCTCTCCTTCTTCCTCCACATCCACATGCCCACCTCCCGAAGACTTCCATGCCATAGGGTCTCCAGAACTGCCTCAGGGTCTAGGGGTTGTTGTTTACAGTGCATCAGTTTGGGCTCTGCCTCAGAGCATTCAGACCAGAATGGAAGCAACATATTGGAACAAAATATTCAGACCAAGCAGCTGTGACATATTGGAAAGACAATAGGGTCTGTAGAAAAAAAAAAGCTGTGTTTGAATCTCAAATTCTGGCTCTGTTACTGTCTAGCTCCATGATTCTATCCTCATGCTACTGAGAATAGAAAAGTATGCCACCCAACCTTTCTAGGTCTCAGTTTCTCCTCTGGAAATTGAGGGGGGTAGGCTAGAGCAGATGTCCTTAATATGGGGTCCATGAACTTAAAAAAAACACTTTGGTAACTAGATTTCAAATTTATTGATCTCCTAGTCAATATAACAAGCTTTTATTAAGTGTTTACTATTCACTAGGCACTGTGCTGAACCCTATAAGTTTTGTGATCCTATGTATTTCAAAACATAATTCCAAGAAAGGGTCTATAGTTTTTCCCAGACTGTCAAAGGGTGCCAAGACACAAAGGAGTCCATGGGAACCTCTGGACTGAAGGATCTATGATTTCCCTCACGACACTGAATTTCTATGTTCTAATACTCTTGTCTATCTCTAAAAGTCCATTTTCTAAGTCCTCTTGGTTCTGACATTCTGTGTTCTAAGGCCCTCCCAGCTCTGTCATTCTGTGCTTTTGTTATCCTTCCAATTTTAGCATTCTGTATTCAAGGTTACCTCCAGCTGTGACATCCTTTATCCTGATAGCCCACCTAGCTCTGACATTCTATATTCTGCAGGCCCTTCTTTCCATTGCTGGCCTTCTATATTTTAAACCTCTTCCCTTCCCTGAGCTCTATCTCCATTGATTCATTCTCTAGTACCTCTGTTCATTCTCTAGTACCAGATTCCTTCAGATCTCCATGGCTGGTCCCATTAGGGTTTTTATGGTTTTCTTTCTGCCCATTAGAACAATGGACCATAAAAATACTTTGCATTCACTTAGTGCCTTTCTGATTTCTCATGCCCAGGTGTTAGGCAAAGATGGTTAATTGGGTCCCCAGTATCTCAAGGAGGAAGGTAAATATTAGTTAAGTTTTTTCTCCTGAAGATTCATAAATAATGGTGCTTGAAGAAATTGAACTTATCTCTAGGCAAATCAATCCAAAAGTCCAGGAGGCTGAAATTATGAAACATTGTATTTACAGGGGAAGTGAGTTCTTAGAGATCATCAAGTTTAACTCCCTTTTTATTACACTTAGGGAAACTGAGGCCTATTAAGGGGAAGTGACCTGCTTAAAGTCACTGAGTTAGTCATGTGCAGGTCTGGCATTTGAACTTAGGCCTTCTAACTTCTAGAGGTCATCCCTTGGTTGAGCACCCTGGGGATTTGTGCTTGGCTTTGTTTTTTTTTTTTTAATCAATGAATTAGATTAAGATATAAATGTTTCTTAACTTGTGACAGATAATGCAAAGCCTGGGAGAGTTAACAAGGACAATCGAGGACAGGACACAAAAAGATTGCCAAGCTTAGAATGTCAGGTCAAATGTAATGAGAGGAAGTTCAAGTAGATTAAATATAAAGACTTATGTCTGGGATCAAAGATGTAAGCTTCAGAAATACAAGATGTGGGGTGAGATGGGGTGAGAAAGATCTTGGGTTGAAAAGACAAGTCAATGAGCATTATGATAAGCCTGAAGATACAAAGGGAGGCAAAAAAGTTAGAGCTTACCCTCAAGGAGCTTCCATTCTAATGGTGGAGAGACATGGAAACAACCAGGTAGATATAAGATACATACCTTATAGGTGGAAGACAATTGGACAGAGACGAGGGGGTAAAGTGTTCCAGACTTGGGAAGTAGCGAATCTGGGGTGGGGTGTGACATTCTAGAAAGTTCAAATAGGCCAGAATTCATGGAAGAGAGTATAAGGAATTAAAAAAAAAGTAGGGATGGGCTAGGTGATGAAGAGTTTTTAAATGCCAAACAAAGAACTCTATATTTGATACTGGAGATAATGGGAGCCATCCAAACTCACCAAGAAAGATGGAGTGATAGGTCATGCCTATGCTTTAAGATGATTACCTTGGCAGCTCCAGTGGCAGATGGGTTGGAGTCGGGAGAGACTTGAGGCAGAGAGACCAATGTGTCAATCACTAAACATTGATCAAGCATCTACCATGTACCAGGCAATGTATTAAGCACCAGGATTCAAAGACAGGCAAAGGACAGTCCTGCCCTTGTAGAGCTCACAGTCTGATGGAGGAGACAAGCAAATAACTATATACAAATAAGATATCGACAGGATAAGTCAACCAGAAGGTTATTGTAATAGTCCAGGCAAGAGATAATAAAGACCTGAATTAGAATTGTGGTTGTGAGTGGAAAGAAGGAGAAGTACAGAGAGATGCAAAGGTAAGAAGATTTAGCAACAGATTGGGTGAGCGAGTGGTCAGTAAGGTGAGGAGTCAAGAATGACACTGAGGTTTTGAGCCTGGGTGAGTAGGAGGAAGGTGCTCCCTTCAAGTGTAGTAGAAAAGTTGGGAAGAGAAGAGTTGAGGAAGAAAGAATGAATTCTCTTTTGGGATTGTTGAATTTGAGATCTGATTCTAGATGTCCAAAAGGCAGTTGTTGTGATACTGAAGTGAGGAGGCTAGGGCTGAGTATATAGATCTGGGAATTATTTTCAGTGGTGATAATTGAATTTATGGGAACTGGAGTGATTACCAAGAGAGATCGTATAGAAGGAACAGAGAAGAGGTCCTAGATAGAGCCTTGAGGGGGGTTTCCACCATAATCTGCTTGAAGAACCAGGTCAGACAGTTGAAGAGGAAGGATCAAGTAGGAGAGAAGTATCATGAAGACTGAGGGATTAGAGAGATTCAAGGAGAAGAGGATGAATGACAATGCCAAAGGCTGTAGAGAGGGCAAGAAGGATCAGGACTGAAAAAAAAACCCATTAGATATGGCAAATACATGAGCAGTCTGAAATCTACCCACAGATCCCTGGGATTAAGGAGATCTGTGGCCACTTATCTTCTGCTTTTTATAGTCAGTAGATGCGGGATTTGTTGGCTTCCCGAAGGAGGATGCCTACACTACCCATTTCCCAGGGTTGTGGGGCTTAAATGAGGTTATGTTTGTAAGATGCTTTGCAAAATAAGTTATGTCAGTTATTGTTAAAAGTCATGGTCACTTGCTCTACTTATATACACTCCAGATACACAAATAAACCAAAATCTCTCTTGCCCTGACATTCTCTGTTCTGAGGTCCTTCCCAGCTCTGATGGCCATTTCCCCAGAATTCCCCTCTCAATCTAAGATCAAATTTGCTTAGTGTTGGACTGAAGTGAACTTTGAAGTTAAGAAATCTCTTGGAATCTTAATGATAAATTGTCCAGTGAAAAACTCTTCTAATAAAGTATAATTATTCATTGAATAGGAAGAATCAATGTGTTCCTCTCAGGGTGGACATCCATTCTACACCCCCTATCAGGCATGAACATCTGTTTAGGCTTACAGAATAAGAGCTCAAGGATATTTCCTTATTGCCACAGGTCCAGTGAGTTGGGAGGCCTCTTATTTCATTTCAAGGATGAAAGTCACTAGACTATCCTACCTCCTTGTCTTCTCATACCCTTAGGAACCAGGGGAGTCACTCTCAGGGATACAGCTACCTTTCCATAACCTTACCCTTCCTTAGTGAAAGCTCATGATGAGCTCATGCTATGTATCTCGCTATTTTCTGATTGGGACAGACTTTCACACCTATATTATAAATTTGGGCCCCAGACAATGGTGGTATCCAACCAAGAGGGGAGGAGGATCTTGCTTCAGGAACCTATATAATGTTTGTATCTTCCTCCATTCATTAGCATTTGCCATTAGGGCATTTCCCCTTTCCTCTGTCAAAAATAGACTCGAATACAGGACTACAATCCCCATGAGCCTTTGCTCCACTTCCCCAGAATGCCTTGTAATCTCACCTGGGCCGAGATTGAGAAGGTATTTAAACTGATTCAAAGGCTTTTGAGGTCTCTTGACTCTGGGACTTCCGTTTTGGGGCAGACCTGGCTTTTTTTCATAATGTAGGTGAGGTTGTGTCTAGGCCTCTCTATGGCCTGGACACGTGTCTCTTATCCTGTATTTTCTTTAATCCTTAATCTTCAATAAACCTCTAAAAAATATAATACTCCTTGCAGAGAGAAACTAATTTCTACCTGCCTCAGTCTCCCCATATTCCCTAATTTTAATCTTTACACCTCATGAGAAAGACTAAAGACTGCTTCTTATATTATTCACTCTGATTCCAGGTTTGTCATTGTAATTTGGGTGGGTGGTCATTTTTATCCTACGCAATCTCTATCTGATCATTCAATTACAGATTAAGAAGGAGGCTTCAAAGGGGCAGCCAAATAGCCCAATGGATTGAGAGTCAGGTCTGGAGACAAGAGGTCCTGGGTTCCAATCTGGCCTCAGACACTTCCTTTCTGGGTGACCCTGGGTAAGTCACTTAACTCCCACTCCTAGCCCACACCATTCTTCTGCCTTGGAACCAATACACAATATTGATTCTAAGACAAAAGGTGAGGTTTTAATTATTATTATTTTTTTTAAAGGGAGATCCAAACAGGCTACCTCGTCAGAAACCTTCTGAGGGCAGGAGCTGTGCATTTTGAAATTTGAAATTCAAAACACACAGAGCCCTGGTGGCTGACCTCCTACTCATCTACCTGATGGCTTATGTAGGAATATCAGACTGACCAGGGAAGAACCCACTATAGTTGGCCACCTGTAAACAATGTGGTCTGGGGAACCCTTTTTAAAGTCAACTGTTTCCATAAAAATCCCAAATCCCAATACGGTAAATATCTACTGAATACCCCATATGAACAAAGATTCTTTGGGAAGTCTTTAGTAATTTTCAAGATTGTAAAGGGATCCTGAGACCAAAAAACTCAAGAACTTGGAAGACATATGAATTGTTGTCAGGTACAGAAATCAGAATGAAACTCACACTAACCTTCTAATCTACTTGTCTGCATTCCTTGAAATAGATTCAGAGGGTATATAAGATCTTAGAGCTTGGAAAATGAACTCGAGGACACAAAGTAATAGAACCATGATGTGAGAGATTTTTAGAACTATTTTTAGTCCAAATCTCACCATTTTACAGATGAGGAAACTGAAATCCAGAGAGGGGGCATGACTTGTCATTGGTCATACCTCTTGGATATGGGCTCCCAGACCAGGCTCTTTCTGCCAAAGTACCTGGATTCTCATGGAATGAGTTAAATGTTTTAATCCTTTCATGCTTTGTGGGTCTGTTCTATATGCCAGGTTCCAGAGAAGTCATGATTGTAAATAGCAAAGATGGTTAGAGTCTAGAGGGAAATGGGATGTCATGGCCCCCATGTTGGATACCAGATGTTGGTCATTATCATCATGGTCTTATTTCTTCTTGGACATTTATTAAACTTAGAATTTGTCTGGCCTTAGTATTTTAGGAGACACAGTTAAATTTAGGTCCCAGTGTAGCCCCTGAGTAATAGCCCAAAAAGACTTGGGGAGGCAGGATGGGGGTCAAGCCTCCAGCCCCTAATAATATCTGTCATTCAGTCATTTTTCAAATCATGTCAGACTCTTCCTGACCCCATTTGTTATCTTCTTGGCAAAGTTACTAGAATGGCTTGCCCTTTCCTTCTCCAGCTCATTTTATAGCTGAGGAAACTGAGGCAAATAGAGTTAAGTGACTTGTCCAAGGTCATAGCCAGATATGAACTCATGAAATGAGTCTTCCTGATTCTAAGCCCCAGGGCTCTATCCACTGTGCCACCTAGTTTCCCTTAGTATTATAACAGAAGGTAAATGGAACCAGATTCTTGGGTGATTCCTGGTACTCAGGTACTCTAGGAAAGGTGGTTTTAGAGTAAATAGGCCCCAAGCCTTTCCTCTAGTATGAGATAGTTCAGGAGACTGGGATGCAAATGACTTGAAAGAGATTTTACCTTCCCATTGGATTTCCTAATGTGAAAGGGAATTCTTTGTTCTCTTTTCTGAGTTTACACTTGTAAAAGGGAATTCTTTATTCCCTTTGTCTATTTTGAGTTAACACTTGTTCAAACAATAACTTAAATACCCCTACTTAGTACCTCACTAGATTGTGAAGACAGGATTAACTCTCCTTAGTTCACTTTTGGATTGAACTAACAAAAGTTTAAACTAGGAGTTTGCAAGTACTTACTACAATGGGTGACAACTCCAGAAACTTGTGAATCCCATGATCAGAGTTGACACCCTCAGAGGCCTTTGATAAGAGTTCACCCCTCCAGAAGGTGAGAACTGGTTCCCAGGGTGTTAGCATCATAAAAGCCATGATTGTAAATAATTGATTGTATTTATTTACAGGATTGTAAATTTGACTTGAGTGAGTCTTGTGGAGATAGTCTCTTGACTGGAGAGAGTCTTTGAGGGATCTTTGCTGGAGACTGAGGCTTGGATTTTCGGGCTTGGAGCTCAGCTTCAACTTCCTGGACTATTTTGTGGGGTGAGTGAAAAATTGACTCCTTTTCTAGTTTTTGGAGAGACTAGCTTCCATCTTGGAGGAGGCCTCATGGTTACTCACTACTGGCCTTCCTGGTTGAGAGCTAATTAATCTCTGCCTGGATTAAGATAGGATAGATAACTTCTCTAACCCCTTCATGTTTCTTCTTTTTATCGTTCTTTCTCTATTTGTATATATTTATAAATAAATTTTTGACTCAAGATACAACCAAAAATTTAACCCATACACTAATAAGGAATATGTCCAAGGAGGCAGAGAATTATTATTTTTAAAAATGAGAGAGAGGGGCAGGTATTTGGCTTAGTGGATTGAGAACCAGGCCAAGAAAAAGAAATCCTGGGTTTAAGGAAGCAAGTATTACTGCTTGCTCAGGAAGATAATTCTCTCTCCCCAACCCCAGTCTCTTTCCATCTTGGGAATGATTTTTTTGCACAGGAGTTGGGGAGAGAGATGAGCATGTCAGTAAATATGTAGAAGAAAATTATGGGAATCTTCAAAGCCATGAAGGGTACAATGAGTGCTAAGATGTGGAGGAAGAGGCAGTGGTTGTGGTGGGTTTGCTTTTGGAGAATTCATTCCCAAGGCAGAAGAATGGTAAGGGCTAGGTAAAGGGGGTTAAGTGACTTGCCCAGAACCACATAGCTAGGAAGTATCTGAGTCCAGCTTTGAACCCAGGTCCTACCATCTCTAGGCCTGGCTCTCAATTCACTGAGCTACCCAGGTGCCCTTCCTTGGTACTGATTCTAAGATGAAAGGTAAGGGTTTAAAAAAAAAAGGCTTCCCAGTTGGGCTGTATTGGGCTGCATCAGAACCTGGATTCCCTTGGCAGAGCCTTCAGGGGTCCATTGTCATTCCTATGTCACAAGAAGGTATCAGAAAAAAAAAGTAAGGAGAAACCTTACCATTTAAGAATAGCAAACTGTAACAGAGAGGTTTAGAGACTTCACCAAGCCACAAAGCAAATAATATCCTGTGAATCTAAGAGACAAGGCTACCTAGTCATTAAAACCACAGCCCTGCTCTCCCAGACCCATGCTCTGAGACTATCTCACTTTTTTTTAACTCTTACCTTCTGTCTTGGAATCAATGCTGTGTATTGGTTCTAAGGCAGAAGAGCAGTAAGGGCTAGGCAATGGGGGTCAAGTGACTTGCCCAGGATCACATAACCAGGAAGTGTCTGAGGTCAGATTTGAACTCAAGACCTCCCACCTGTAGCCCTGGCTCTCAATATACTGAGCCACCCAGCTGCCCTTCTATCTTACTTTTTAAATACTAACTCTCTGTCTCCTTGGAGCTATTCCTCATTAGGGAATCCAATGGGAAGGTAAAATTTAATTATTAGTTTCAATTCCAGTCTCCCTTCTGACCACTTCATCTGGGATACATCTTTGGGTCAGCCCGTGGAGGCCCCCAGGAATTCTCAGATCAATCCAAATAAGCTATTTTTGTTCTTTAAAATGCTGTTCTTTGTTCTCAACTTGCCTTACAGCATTCTGGGCATGCCCAGGTCTTATTACTCTCTCTGGATAATGATTCAGTTTCAGAAATTTAGGACGTAGGCCAGGCCCTTCTCAGCATCTCTTGCTTCTCTGGAAATTCTTAACTCTAAATAAAACAGTGTCTTTTCATCAAGTTGCAGCTTGGACTATAAGTTGAGAAATCAATCTTCCAGAAGACTTCTAAAAATTGGTTACCTTCGAGCTGCAAACAGACTGTTAGACTGTACTCTGTTCCTTCCCTGGCCCCCCTCCCTCCCCGGAATCTCTTTCCAAAAGAAAAACCCAAAGGGGAGTTCAGCTATGGCCATGATTCAGAAAAGTGATACTAGACAGAGTTTGTCTCTATGGCTCTTCTCACTACGCCATCCACAATGGCATTTTCATGTATGTGTGTGGGTGGGTGGATGGGGGAAAGAAGAGAGGATAGACAGGAAACTGAGCCGTAAAGGCCAATCAAGATAAACACCCGTGCAAATTGGCTGTGATAAAGCACTCCTATAATCCCAGTTTCCAGGGCAGTTGAGGTTGGTGGATTGCTTGTGCTCAAGAGTTTTGAGCTCCAGTAGACTTAAAGCCATTTGGGTGTCTGCACCCAAAGACCTCCTGACCCAGAAGAGGTCCAATGGGCACTTGTGGCTCTACTGACCTGGAAGAGATAGAGTGACCTACTTTGAAAAAGAATGCAATAAAAAAAAATCTTGGGTACAAATACTCTTCCCTCCTCCTTTACTATATATAATAACAGGGCTCATAAGCTCCTAGCCTTCACATACCAGCCTCCCACACTTACTTTTTGGTTTTAAACCCTTACCTTCCATACTTATGAATCGATGGGTTGTTATAGTCAGAAGAGAGCCCAGAGACCATTAACTCCAACCTCTCACTCATCTGTAAAATGGGCACATTAGTCCAAATGACCACTAATGGCACTTTGATCTCTAAATCTTTTTTTAACACTTACCTTCCATCTTAGAATCAATACTGAGTATTGGTTTCAAGGCAGAAGAACTACAAGGGCTAGGCAATGGGGGTGAAGTGATTTTCCCTGGGTCACGCCAACTCGGAAGACTTTTAGTCTAATCCCAATAAGGATTTGTCATTATAGGACCAACCTAGATAAGTCTTGATTCAGAGTATTTAACAATGAGAGAGATCTTTTCTAGTCTACTCCATTTTATAAGAAAAAGGAGTCATAGAGAAGTCATACAGCAATACAGAGCTTAGGAATCATAGTTTTAGAGATGAAAAGGACTTCAGAGACTTCTAGTCTAGGAATTCTTAAACTTGTGCTGGTGAACTATTTTTAAAAATATATTTTGGTAGCTGTATTCAGTACAACTGATTCCCTTTGGAGTCCTGTGAATTTAATTCTGTACATTTACAACATTATTCTGAGAAGGGGTGTATAGGCTTTCCCAGAGAGCAAAGGGGGACTATGATCTAAACAAGGTGAAGAACTCTTGGGCTAGTCCAAATATAGGCAGCAAAAGGACCTAGTGAATAGTGTTAGACTGGGAGTCAGTAAGACCTCAATTGGAATGTTGATTTTGACACTAGTAAGATAACCCTGGGTTTAACTTCTATCTGCCTCGACTTCTTCTTTTGTAAAATTGAGATTTATAATGGCACCTACTTCCAGGGGCTACTTACTGTGGGGATAAGGTAAGAAAATATTCATAAAGAGCTTTGCAAGCCTTTAGGTGCCAATTAAAAATGAGCTATTATTATTATTATTATAGTTGAAGAAATAGACCCAGGGAGATTTGAAGAATTATAGAATTTCAAAGGTCTTCAAGTCCTATCTAGGCAAACTTGTACACAAAAGGAATCCTCTCTAGCAAGAAGTCATCTTGCTCTGCTTGGAGACCTTCAGGAAGAAGGAGGTCCCCTCTTCTGTAGACAGACCATTCCAGTTTGGGACATTCCTCAGTGTTAGGAAACTTGTCCTAGTATCAAGCCTCGATGTGTCTCTTTGAATCTTTTATGCACTGCTTCTGATTCTGCTCTCTGGGGCTAGTTGGGACAAGACTTTTCCACTCAAGAGAGCTCTTCAAAGAAACAAAGTAGATCAGGCACTGGTTGAACTAACTGGATACAACAGAGTAGTCCCATACTGTAAGGAAATAGGAACCTACTGAAAACAGAGAAGTATAGAAAGACTTGTATGAACTGATACAGAGTGAAGTAAATAGTCAAGAGAACAATACAATAGAATCTTGTTTTATGTGATCAGTGTTCCAAGTCCCTTCAAGTAAGTTGAAAATCATGCATAGCAGAGAACCCTGTTAATACATATTTCACATATGTAGGCATTGGGAGGGGTCTTAGCATATAGTGTCAGAGCTGCGAGGGGCTTTTTAGGACACAGATTGCAGGACTGAAATGGTCCTTGGAATACAGAAGGTCAACCAGAGCTGGGAAGGTCCTTAGAAAAGGGACTGCTGGAACTGAGAGAGGCCTTACCTAGTCCAGCCTTCTTCTTCTTTTTTTTTTTTTGTTCCATGAGGAAACTGAGGCTTTAAGTTTCAGAACTTTGCCCCAAATCCTCTAACAAAAAGTGGCCGAATCAGGACTCAGGCTGTGTTTTGGCTTCATCTCTCATTGCTTTTGCCACAACATTGTGACCTGCTTCCTGAGCTAAGTGGTCCAGGTCTTTCAAGGCCCAGCTCTAATAGAGATATTGGTTTGAACTTCCTCCCTTTCCAATCCCCTCAGCTGGGTTGGCAAAAGTATGAATTGTTTTCTGTGGTACTCACACCTCTGAGTCATCCATGATGGCTTTTTACTTTATTTATCCCTTGATCTCCTGGAATCTAGCCTGCTGGGCATCTGATAATGACTGTCCTGACTCGGTGGATGCCAAAGAAAAAGGTGCCTCAGGTGTAGACAAAGGGTTGTATTCAGAAGCCCTGGGGAGGTCAGGCTGCCCAGAGCCTGGTGACCAGGTTGATTTCATCAGGACAGGTGACATCACTTGCCTCTGGTCCCAGGTGGGTTTCTCCCAAGAGGCCATGAATATCTCTTACTGGATTGAGACTCCCCACCCTCTGCCCTTCTAAATCCTTCCTGTTTCCTTCAAAAATGGACACACAGTCAGGCAAAGAAAATTGTACTTTATACAGAAACACACACACACATTTCCTTCTCAAGACACAGATGCTTTGTTACACTTGTAGATTCAAGTCTCATCCCTCACATGGCTGTCGATCCAGAGACATGCTTAAATTGCTTCCATATCCTAGGATTTAGAGTTGGTGAGGACCTTACAGATGGCCCAGCCCAAACCCTCTCTTTTTTACCAGAGGAGCCATTGGAGGCCCAGAAGGTCACTGAGTTGAAAAGTGGCAGAGGTGGTGCCAGCCCCAGCTCCTTTGACTCCAAATCCAGAGCTCTTCCACGAGTCGCGATGTCACAAAAGCCTTCCTTCTGATTTCCTTTCCCCTCTCATTCTCTCCTCTCAGACTTGAAGAAGAGCTGGAATTTGAGCACTATATTTTCCCATTCCATTCAATTTCTTAGCCTGGGACAAAGGAGACTGTCTCTGTTTCATTAGCACAATTCAGATTCCAGGATCAGAGAAAGAACTGGAAGCCTTATGAAGGTTGGGCCAAGGGCTCATCTTCATCTTCGAAGGCAAGTGT
Source organism: Monodelphis domestica (assembly GCF_027887165.1). Taxonomy (NCBI): domain Eukaryota; kingdom Metazoa; phylum Chordata; class Mammalia; order Didelphimorphia; family Didelphidae; genus Monodelphis; species Monodelphis domestica. Next base: position 394,742,818 of record NC_077230.1, read on the forward strand.
TGTCAGTATTATGGTAGCCTTGCAACTTGCTCCAAAAAGCTTTAAAAGGTCCTAGAATTGATGATGGGGAATCAGGATTCGGGTTAGGGGCTCATAAGCTGAAAAATACAGTTGATGTCCAAGATCCCTAGAAGCTCACGGAAGGAAATTTAACATTTGGCACCCATGGGCTCCCTCTTATACCATTACTTTTGGGGGAAGGGGTTTAGGAAGGAAAGTTGTTTTGGAAAAGCCATACCATTTCCCAAGAGGCATTTCCTCTTTCTCTAGGAATTTTTGCATTTGGGGTAGGAAGAGTGTAGCTTAATTAGAGGGCAGTCACTGGGTGGGGAACAGGGAAGAAACATGTTCCTGGATAGCGTTTTCAGCACCGTCTAAAATTTTGACCCTTTGAGGCAAAGCTTCAGGCATCCTACCCTAGTTATGGCTCTGGCTTTCTCATTTATGCCACAGATATCAAATTATACAATGATGTGCCAATGCTCCATTCTAAATCAAAGAACATTATTTGACCCCCTAAGAAAGCTAAGTGAATCTTTGTTCAAGTGGTGATGTGTAAGGAAGTATAGGTTATTGGCTTTACAGCTTTACAGATCATCTGGTCTAACCCTCTCTTACAAAGGAGGAATATGAGACTTGGGGAAACAAAGAGAGTTAATTCCCCAGTGTCAGAAGGTAGCAAATGGTGGAGCTATGACTTGAACCCAGGACCTGTGATTCCAAATCCACTGATGTTGCCACATTATAATTAGGTCCCATGAGGGCTTTTACCAGATCCAGGGATCCAGTAATAGGGCATCAAAGCCCTTGTAATCAGGATACCATGCAGAATGGGAAACAAGGATGAGGCACAGACAGAAGTCAATAATTCAGGGCAGGCTAACTTCCAGTTGCACACTGGGTATCATCAAATGAGACAATGCCCTGAAGAGTTATTGTTTCACTGGTCTATAGCATGCAGGGCAAAAGGAAGAGTGAAGATCTCAGGGTCTGAAGTCAAAAAGTCAAGTCAATGGGTATAAAATGGATTGCTCCATTAAAGTGGTGACGTCAATTTAGCATATCTCTTATTTAGATGTTTCCAAACTTTTAGGGGAAGGAAGAGATAGTCTGATCCCATTCTAGTTGATGGCCAAAGACCAAAAAGTACTTCCTGGCTTTAGTGAAGCACAATGAACAAATTCACGAATGGGCCTCGATTTACACTTCTCTTAGGCAGGATCATCATTCTTTAGCCAAAGTTAGACCTGGTTACAGGTATAAATACTTTGAAAAATGCTCCCTGAAGTTGGCTGTTTGTTATAATCATGTGGAAAATCAAATATATTCTCATTCATTCATTCATTCATACAGCTATTAATGACTTTTTAAAGACAGGCCTTTTTAGTTAAAACAAATGATTAGCTTTAGCAATAGATGTGAAAACAGAGTTCTACTTTATGAATTTGTGCATTTGCCTCAGTCTTTAGTTGGCACTGACTTTGGGGTTTTGGTTTGAGTTTGATTTTCTGCTCGGATATCTGCATGCAAGAAAAAGAAACCTTTTAAAGAATTCCTGAGCCCCCCCTAGTGGGCCTAGCATTGTGCTAAATCATCTGATGAAGGATGGCAATGCAGTATGATTGCTAATCGGACTGTGATGTAGGTAGATGAGTGTGTTTCTCCTTGGTACCCAATCATTTGGACACTGGAAACAGACTGAGATTTTAGAAGCCCTTGGCCTGACTTTCTATGTGAGTCATGAGTGAGACCAAAGTGGGTGAGAGAAGTTCTATGAGCTACAAGAAACAGTTTTCTTCACCCATCATCGAAGGGAGAAGTAGAAGGTTGCCCATCGTCACTGAGTCCCTTCTGAGAAGTCATGGAGTGTGTAACAGAAATTAGTGCATATTAGTCCTCACAACATCCCTGTGAGGTAGGTAGGGGACAAGATGCCCTGTCCCTGTTCTACAGGTGAAGATGCTGAGGCACAGACAGGTGAGGTCACTAGGCAGAGGTCACATGACAATGGCAGAAGAAACCTTATTGGCTCCTTTCTGTTGGCCTTACATCTTGGTTAAGACTCAAGTGAGCAGATAGGTTATGTCATAAAAAAAAAATCAAATCCATTAGTTGAATATTGAACAGGATTTCCCCACCCCTCAATCCCACCTCCCCCTAAATCAAAGACACCATTGGCACTCTTGAGCAAAATTAAACCCATTTCCCCCATGTCTCTTGTCTCGAGCAAAATCAGTCATCCTTGGGACTAGGGGATGATTTCAATAACATGTTTCAACCAAGTATAAGTCTTGATGCATTAGTTCAATAGGTTGGTCACCCAGCCAATGGGATATTTTAATCTGAGTATCATCATTCTTCAGCTACTGAGTTTTTCCTATGTGGATGGCCCAGCTGATGTCTTCTGAATGGCTGTAAGTCTTGTTGAAAGAGCTTGAGATGCCTTTGCATCTAAAGCAATCAACCTAGCTCCATTCATTGAGAGAAGTAGCTGGAGAACTTTCTCCTCCTCCTCCTCCTCTTCCTCCCCTTCCTCCATTTGGACTTTGCACAGGACACATCCTATGGCATGGCCGAAGACCTTTGGTGAACATGTGTCTCCTCATTTTATGCCTCAGCAAATGGACATCTTGAGCATGGTGCATCCATGAAGTGTAAAAAGAATGAGAGGACGATTATGGAAGAATAGGGACAAGAATCACACAGGTGTGAGAATGGGCCCATAGGTTGAGATCTGCACTTGTGGAGAGACTGACCACATTGATGAATTCAATATTGAAGTTGGCTTCATCTAGAAGAAATGATCCCATAGCTTTCCCAGGCAATGTAGAGGCAATGATTCTTCAAGAGCCTCACTTACCTCACCCTTAAGTGAGGCCACTTATTTTACAACTGTATTCTCTCCTGTGCAAGGATCTTAGGCAAAGTAACCATGTTTGCCCTTCATGAATTTTTAAATTGTGCTTCTCTAAAGCCAAGGGTCACTATTTTGTGAAAGTCCAGGACCTGCCTCACAGGATAAAATCATATATTTTGAGCTGAAGGGACCTCAGAAGTCATCTAGTCCATCCCGCTCATTACAAAGGAGGAAAATGAGACCCAAGGAAGGTAGGTGATTTATCCAAGGTCACACAGACAGTCAACACTCCAAGAAAGATCACAAGATCAAAGAAGCATAAGAAGTTCAGTTAAAGAATATTAGGGCAGGAAGAAGATTTAGAGGTCAGTCAGTCTAAACTCTCAGTTTATACACAAGTAAACAGAGGACCAGGGATGAGGTGACTTTTCCAGGGTTCTACAAGCAGTAGAACAATAGAGTTAACATTCCAAATGTGTTGCTCTGACTCCAAATCCTGGGCTTTATCCATTCTGCCTGTGGAAGACATGATGACCTAGGCTGGAGTCTAGAAGACTGGGGAAGCCCTCATCATCCACTGGAAACCAAAGGGGAAAGAACAGTTCTTACTCAAATATCATATCTGGGAGGCAACATCCCTGTGAACCCATTGCTTTCCCAACAGGCTGACCTGGCTAGAAGGACAGTTGTTTGCTGGGCTATCACCTTCCCTTTTCTATGGTTATTCTTCCTTCCATTCAAATTGGTGTCTGAAATACTGAGTTAATCCACCAGCTAGTCTTGAGGGATCTTTCCCTTCTATGGTGGCTTGGTCTGGAGCTCACAGGGAGCTTACCGATGGTTTAACTTCCAAGTTTCCTCTGAAATTAGGCCTGAGAACTGTAGAACTTTAGAGGTTATAGTGACTTGGGAGAGGTCTTTCGAGGCAATCCCCTGCTTTCAGGTGGAGGAATATCGAAACCATCCAGAACAGGACATTAGATTATCTGTTTTGGAGCTCTCGAGATGGATCCTCAAAGTCCCTACTGGGAGCCCCTTTCAGAAGCCTCCTAAAGTTGGTCAGTCTACAGATTGGCCACGTTTAGTCTGGGGAGTACATCTTGTCACTTAGTTCAAGGTTCCTATGTACACCCAAGAAGGGATATTGGGTGGACTTTTCATAAGTTCCTTCTTTCCCCCTTTGATTTTTCTCCGTGGCCCATGAGTCCGGTGGGAATAAGGCCATTTGTTACACGTTGGTGACTTCAAGCCCACTGTAGTTTTCTAAACGACACTGATCTGCTCTATCTTGAGAGTCATCATCAAAGCAATCTTCATTTCTGAGAGAGCCATAGTCATCATGGAAGTCAAGGTCTTTACTGCTGAACCCCCTTCCAATCTTCCCTAGGGGTAACTGGGGGAAAAACATAATATTTAATGTTATTATTTTAATTGTTGATTTTCCCACTTACAGGTAATAATAATTTTCAACATGTTTTCTGAAATCATGAGACCCCAATTGTCTTCCTTTCTCCTTTCCTCCCCCCTCCTGGAGATAGTAAGCAATTTGATTTGGGTTATACATGCATTATCATAGAAAACATACTTCTTTATTGGTCATTGTTGTAAGAGAATATTCATATAAAATGAAAATGCCCAAATAAAAACAAAGTAAAATGAAAAATCATATGCTTTGATCTGTATTCCTACTCTAACAGTTCTTTCTCTAGAGGTAGAGAGCATTCTTTGTCATAAGTCCTTCCAAATTGTTCTGGATCATTGTATTGCCCAGAATAACTTCCCAGTTGATCATCGTACAATACTGCTATTACTATACAATGTTCTCCTGGTTCTGCTTTTTTTACTCCTCATTGCTTTTTGTAGGTCTTTCTAGCTCTTTTGGAAATCATCCTGCCCTTCCTTCCTTCCTCCCTCCCTCCCTCCCTCCTTCCCTCCCTTCCTCCCTTCTTCCTTCCTTCCTTCCTTCCTCCCTTCTTCCTTCCTTCCTCCCTTCTTCCTTCCTTCCTTCCTTCCTTCCTTCCTTCCTTCCTTCCTTCCTTCCTTCCTTCCTTCCTTCCTTCCTTCCTTCCTTCCTTCCTTCCTTCCTTCCTTCCTTCCTTCCTTCCTTCCTTCCTTCCTTCCTTCCTTCCTTCCTTCCTTCCTTCCTTCCTTCCATCTTGGAGTCAATACTGTGTATTGGTTCCAAGGCCAAAAAAAAAAGAGTGGTAAGGGCTAGGCAATGGGGGTCAAGTGACTTGCCCAGGGTCACACAGCTGGAAAGTGTCTGAGTCCAGATTTGAACCCAGGACCTCCTGTCTCTAGGCCTGGCTTTCAATCCACTGAGCCACCAGCTGCCCCCCTGCTCTTTATTTCTTATAGCACAATAGTATTCCATCACCATCATATACCACCATTTATTTAGCCATCCTTTGATGGACATTCCCTCAATGACTCCATTTCTTTGCCACCACAAAGAGAGTGGCTCAAATATTTTTAAAACTCTCTTTGGGAAAAGACCTAAAAAACCACAATAAAATCATAACATGTCCTATCTGCAAGGGCCCATCAGATGTGGAATGTTCGCAAGGAAGGGCCACAGAATACATCAAGTCAGAACTAGAGGCCTTCATACACAGAATGCCAGAGTCTTTAGAACAGAGGACGTCAGAGCCAGAAGAGGCCTTAGAGCATGGAAAGTCAAAAACAAGAAGGTGGGGAGGGAAGAGGACCAAGAAGGGGAGCCACCTCTGAACAGATACTGTCTAATCTCAAAGGGACTTTAGAACCTAGAATACGAGAGGATCAGGGAAACTTAAAACATGAAATGTCAGACTTGGAAGGCCTTTTCCCAGTCCCAGAGAAATAATCAGAACTCCTTCCTTTGGCCTCTTCCCATTGCCTGGTTTAAGACTACCAAAAAGAGGTTGGGAAATGGAGTCAGGGAGGCCCAGAGTCTTACCCGACCCGTCTTGTACTTGACACTGCTGTTGTTCTCCGAGTCCTTCCCCTGCCGAGTGATGCTGGAAGATCTTCCTGGGGGAGTCCCAAACCTCTCAGCCTCTCGGATGCCTGCGGTACTGTACGGAGGTAAAGGAGAGAGACAATTACCTTAATGAGTGACACGGTCAACTGCAGAAGCCCAGCGCCTGACACATAGGAGGTAGTTAAATACTTATAGACTGATTTGTAGGCAAAGCAAGCTTTCTCATTGCTATTTTGTAGATGTAGAACCCGAGGACCAGAGATATGAAGACGCTTCTTGGCCAAGAAGGAACAGAACTGAAATTAGAACCTGGGTCTTTGGATCCTGCCAGATTTGAACTCAGAAAGATTTTTTTTTAAACCCTTACCTTCCATCTTGGAGTTAATACTGTGTATTGGCTCCAAGGCAGAAGAGTGGTAAGGGCTAGGCAATGGGGGTGAAGTGACTTGCCCAGGGTCACACAGCTGGGATGTGTCTGAGGACAGATTTGAACCCAGGACCTCCCATCTCTAGACCTGGCTCTCAATCCACTGAGCCACCCAGCTGCCCCTGAAAGATTTTTTTAAATGTAATTGTATTGATTAAGAATATTTTTCACGGCTGCACGATTCATGTTCTTTCCCTCCCTTCCTGTAGCTGATGCACAATTCCACATGCCATTGATCAAGATCTATTTCCCTATCATTGATCATTGCACTGGGGTGATCTTTGGAGCCTCCATCCCCAATCCTATCCCCCTCGACCTGTGTGATCAGGCAGTTGTTTTTCTTCTGTTTCAGAAAGATGATTCTTTATGACTCCAGCCCTTGTTCTATGCTCTACGGTGCCAGTAGGAAGGCGAATCTCTGTGCTTATTAGAGGAAGATGAGAGGTTCAAAGAAGGTCCAAACAGGAGAGGACCTCAGAGGGCCACCTAATTCATCACTTCTCTTTTATAGCCCAGAGAGGGAGTGTTTTGCCCAACATGAAATGACTCACTAGCTCCCACAATTAACCAGCCACAGAGTTCAAATTAAACTCCCATCCTAACTGCCCGGGCAGATGGACAGGAGCTCTGGGCAGTCATCTTTTTGTTTTTTAACCTTCCCCTTCCATCTTAGCATCCATACTAAGTGTTGGTTCCAATGCAGAAGAGCGGTAAGGGCTAGGCAATGGGGTTAAGTGATTTTTCCAAGGTCACCTAGCAAGCAAGTATCTGAGATTTGAACCCAGGACCTCCCCTCTGTAAATTCACTGAGCCACCTCGGTGCCCCCACCCCTACCTACTTTGAAGCCCTTTCCATCATCCCACGTGGATTCTCTGCCAACAGTCTCTAGCTCCTAGACAATGGCATCCCCAAACCCTGTCCTAGAAAGAATCAAATGGAAAGAACGTCCCAGGGTCCTCTGGTAGGAGATCACTCCAACGGGCTCTGGCAGATCCGAGCAATCAGGGGCTTAGACGGACCACGCATGTGGACTAAGTAAGGGGAACCAAACTTTCCAGCAACTTCTCAAGCTTCTCAGCCACCTCCTTGATGCCATGATCCAATTTCTGGGGTGAAATTATTGCAGGGAGAGTTCAAATATGGGCACTGAGGCGACAACGCTGTCCAATTAAATTGCTTCATAATTGCTTTTTAGAGCTAATTCATCAAGGCCAATAATAGGTTGCCAGCTCCTGGGTAAGAGGGTGGACGTGCTTTTTGTCTGCGCAGTGGCGTGGGTCAGGCAATGAAGGTGAGGGATTGCTGTGGAGGTGGAATCCACGGCTCCTGGAGACTGGCTGGCGAGGAGACGTGGGGGAGAAGAAGAGGGCTCTGGCATGTAGTGGGAGCTTAAATACTTTATAAATACTTTAATACTAAATAAATAAATAATACTAAATAAATAAATAAATACTTTAAAGTCCATTATATAAAAAAAAGAGTTAAGTGTTGTGACCCTTAGTTAAGGCTGTTGGATTTGGAAAAGGTGAGGCATGATTAGACAGAAAGAGAATGAGGGGAAAAGAAAGGAGCAAACATTTATTAAGCACCTACTATGAGTCAGGCATTGCTCTAAGGCTTTGCAATTATGGTGGGGGCTACTATTATTCCCATTTTACAGATGAGGAAACTGAGGCAGTCAGCAGTTAACTGACATGCACAAGATCAAATAGCTAATAAGCATCTGAGGTCAGATTTGAACTAGGGTCTTCCTGACTTCAGATGCAGAAAGAGGATATCATTCTCTTTCTTTAAAAATTTTTTTTATTTCTTCTTATTTACTTATTTGTTTTAAACTGTCGCTTTCTGTTTTAATATTTATTCTGAGACAGAAGAATGGCAAAGGCTAGGCAACTGGGGTTAAGTGACTTGCCCAGGGACATATAGCTAGGAAATGTCTGAAGCCAGATTGGAACCCAGGACCTCTCAACTCCAGGCCTGCCTCTCTATCCACTGTCCTACCTAGATGCCCTGGTATCATTTTCTTTCAAAAGAAATGTATGGTGGGAAAGTAGGTGGCTCAGTGGATTGAGAGCCAGGTCCAGAGGGGAGGAGGATTGTGGGTTCAAATCTAGCCTCAAATACTTCCTAGCTGTGTGACCCTGGGCAAGTCACTTAACCCCCATTGCCTAGCCCTTACTGCTCTTCTGTCTTGGAACTAATACACAGTATTGATTTTAAGACAGAAAGTGAGGGTTTAAAAAAAAGAGAGAAGTATAATCAAGCAAGAAAAAAAGCCTTCCTTCTCTCTAGTGGGTAATTATTACAATTTAGTAAAACTTGCTAGTTTTTTTTAATAACCCTTATCTTCTGTCTTGGAATTAATACTGTGTATTGGTTCTAAGGCATAAGAGTGGTAAGGGAGGCAATGGGGGTGAAGTGACTTGCCCAGGGTCACTTGTGACCTGCCCAGGCCAGATGTGAACCCAGGACCTCCCATCTCCAGGTCTGGCTCTCAATCCACTGAGTAACTCAGCTGCCCCCAAAACTTGCTAGTTTTAAAACAGAAATGTTAAATATAGAGCCCTCTGGCTTTAGCTATAATGGAGTACTGCCAGAATCAGATTAGAATGTAATTGGTAATTTATTTTACAAAATAAACAAAAATGTGATAAAAACATAGTTAATATTACTTTGTGGTTTTCTAAGTTAATATGTAGCCCACACATATCTTTATGTATGGCTTAGGGAGATCCCTTCCATTTCTATTTGATTTGGCCATCATTGCTTTAAGTGATTCAAACTATATTTCCCTGCCAGGCTGGGAGTTCTGGTGAGAGAAAGTTGAGACTTTTCTCCATTTTGGGGGTTTCTGAATCACAGAGAATGGCAGTGGCAAAAGCAAGATGGAGTCTTATCGCCATATTACAGTGGTCAAGTCTATTTTGCTTCATAATGGATGAGTTCCCTCCCCGCCCCCCCAATTGAGAACACTAACAAGAAAATTGGAAAGTTTTGACAATAATGAAAAATTCTGTTGCTGCAATAATGTTCAAGAAGAAATAATTTGTTTCTAAGAGCTATTCATTAATCTTGGTATGGAAGAAAGAAGTCCCAAAAGCAAAGAGAAGGCCTGGGGGATGAGGGGAAGGTGGCTGTGAGGGGTAGATGGAGACTAGGAGGGGAGATGGAGGCTGTAAAGGGGAGATGGAGACTGAAAAGGAGAGAATGAGACTGGTGGGGAAGTTGAGAATGTGAGGGGAAGAAGGAGATTATAAAGGGAAAAAGGTTGTAATGGGGAGATGGAGATTGTAAAGGAGAGAAGGAGGCTGTGAGTGGAAGATGTAGGCTATAAAGTGAAGAAGGAGGTTGTAAGGGGGAAATGGAGGCTGTAAAGGAGAGAAGGAGGCTGTGAGTGGAAGATGGAGGCTATAGAGTGAAGAAGGAGATTGTAAGGGGGAAATGGAGGCTGTAAAGTAGAGAAGGAGGCTGTGAGTGAAAGATGGAGGCTATAAAGGGAAGAAGGAGGTTGTAAGGGAGAAATGGAGGCTGTAAAGGAGAGAAGGAGGCTGTGAGTGGAAGATGGAGGCTATAAAGGGAAGAAGGAGGTTGTAAGGGGGAAATGGAGGCTGTAAAGGAGAGAAGGAGGCTGTGAGTGGAAGATGGAGGCTATAGAGTGAAGAAGGAGGTTGTAAGGGGGAAATGGAGGCTGTAAAGGAGAGGAGGCTGTGAGTGAAAGATGGAGGCTATAAAGGGAAGAAGGAGGTTGTAAGGGAGAAATGAAGGCTGTAAAGGAGAGAAGGAGGCTGTGAGTGGAAGATGGAGGCTATAAAGGGAAGAAGGAGGTTGTAAGGGAGAAATGAAGGCTGTAAAGGAGAGAAGGAGGCTGTAAGTGGAAGATGGAGGCTATAAAGGGAAGAAGAGGGTTGTAAAGGGGGTGATGGAGATTGTAAAGAGAAGAAGAAGGCTGTGAGTGTATGTGGAGGCTGTGAGGGAAAGAAGGAAGCTGTGAGGGAGTAGGGGAGGCTCTGAGGGGGGAAAAGAATATGCACAATCCACTGGTCAGACATCTGCTAAACCATTTCATACCCTATTGCTGAGCAGCAAAGGCTAACTTATATAAACTATTATGAAACAGAAATGAGACTTTGCTGGCCAAGCAGCTAATAAAGAGGGATGTAATCAATATGGAGAAAACAAGATTCTTGGTGTTGCTGAGATGACCACAACCTGGGAGTGGTTGTAATTTCCCAGAAGACATAACGACTTCAGATGTGACCCCTGCTTCTGTAAGACTAAGGTTTCTTCCATTTAGGAGGCTTTCATGGTGGAAAGGCAAAGAAGTTTTATCAATCACTTTGCAGATAACCCAAAGCTGGGAACAAGAGTTAACAGACTGGCAAAGTAGGGTTCCAAAAAGGCCTTGATAGGCTGGAGTACCAAATTGAATTGCTCATCAAAGATAAATGTACAAACACCAAAAGAAAAAAAAAAGATAAATGTAAAGTTTTACACTTGGGTTCAAAAAATCAACTTCACAAGTATTGAATGGAGGAGGTATGGTTACACGGCAATTTGTATGAAAAAGATATGGGGTTCTTAGTGGACAAAAATTCAATATGAGTTAGTAGTGTGATGGTGAGAACCAAAAAAACTAATGTGATCTTAGGCTTCATTATGAAAGGCAGAGCTATGAGGTTTAGAAAGTGACACTCCCTCAGCTCATTGCCCTGCTCAGGCCACACTAGAAATATTGTGGTTAGTGCTAGCAACAGTAGTTTAAGAACTTAAGACATTGTTTACATTGAAGACTATCTCCAGAGAAGTGACCAGGATGAAGGAGAGGTCATTGAATATGGGAATCAGTTGACAAACTGAGGATATGTAGGAAGAATCAAGAACATGATGTTGGATTTGAAATATCTGAATGATTTTCATGTGGAAAAGGGATTAGATTTGTCCTTTTTGAGCATCAAGAGACCTAGTCCTGGTCCTGGTCCTGGTCCATCCATCAGTGAGATTTGTGACCTGGAATGGATCACTTCATCTTCTGGAGTCTCCATAGTATTTTTTCTTATGTAAAATGAGAAAAATCAACTAGAGGACTTTTCTTTTTTAGGGTTCTCCCTGGCGTTGCCATTTGAGGTTCTAAATCCCTTCCCAGCTCAGGCATTCTGGTTTAAGGTCCTTCCCAGTTCAGTCATTATGTATTTTAATGTCTCTTCCTGCTTTGCTATTCTATGTTTGAAGGTCCCTCTCAGTCCTCACATTCGGAAGTGTAAGATCCTTCTCAGCTCTGACGCTTCATGTTCTGAGGTCACTCCCACATACAATAGACTCTGTTCAAAGTTCCAAGTCCAACATTTTCCACCCTCCGAGAGGGGTCAGACCCAGAAGGCCTGGCCCACAAGCTGCTTCGCGAGAGTTCGTTTCAGGAATGCAAAGCCTCAGAAAATGTCAGCTGGATGTTTGACATGGAGGACTGACTCCTGAGAATGGGAGTTGGGGACGTGGGTATCGGTAGACCTTGAGAGAGGAGAGGAGGGCCCATGAAAGTGGCTGAATGCGTTTAATGAGGCTTTTCCGAATGAGTACCAGATGGCCTGCACCTGCTTACAGGGCTCAGAAAGAGCCAGCAGTTGACATTTCTGATAAAGCCGTAACAAAACTATAGATTAGACACGAACTTGAGATCTGGAAGACTGGAGCCACCTCAGGTGATAACATGGGTTTCCCAAGAAGCATTCTTCTTGAGCACCCAGGAAGCTTTCATACCTATCTCCAGAGTTCCCTGGGGCCATCTTGGGTCAGTTCTGCCATGCCCACAGTCTACTTGCCAGCTCCTTTCAGAGGACGTGTTGGACACCGAGGGATGGGCAATAATGACTGATACTCTTGTCATGATTTTTAAGGGGAAAAAAGTACTTTATACATATACTAAATTAAATTATGTGAAATATTATAAATGATCTCATTTCATACTCACAGCATCTCTATGATGTCAATGCTAGACTGGTTTCTCTTTTATAGATGAGGAAATTGAAGCTAAGAGAGGTTGTCTCTTGGGCATATGGCTATTGTTAGAGGTGAGACTCCTCAGTTCTAAGGCAAGTCTTTTATTATATCACATTGATCTTAAAAAAAAACAAAAAAAACCAAGGGGGCAGCTGGGTAGCTCATTGGATTGAGAGCCAGGCCTAGAGATGGGAGGTCCTAGGTTCAAATGTGGCCTCAGACACTTCCCAGCTGTGTGACCCTGGGCAAGTCACCTAACCCCCATTGCCTAGCCCTTACCTCTCTTCTGCCTTGGAGCCAAGACACAGTATTGACTCCAAGACGGAAGGTAAGGGTTAAAAAAAACAAACAACCCTTACATTCCATCTTAGAATCAATACTGTAAACCATGGGGGAAATATTCTAAATTAATTAATTAAGTAAAAATTTTCAATTCAGAAAAAAAGAATCAATACTACATATTGATTCCAAGGCAGAAGAACAGCTAAGAAGTGAGAGTTAAGTGATTTGTCCAGGATCCCACAGCTAGGAAGTGTCCAAGTCTAGATTTGAACCCAGGATGTTCTATCTCTGGGTCTGGCTTTCTATCCACTGAACCACTTAGCAGGCTTCTCTTAATATACTATTAAGGCATCTAGCTCCTGGGGATGGAGAATGAGCTATTATTGCCTCTCAGACATTTTATTTCTGAAACAATGTGGGCGAATTGGATAGGGTCAGGATGGGAGTGGAGCAAAATAAACAAGGGGGGGGGGCAGGAATCTTTATTGATGACCTACTGGAACTCTTCTTCTGATGCTGATGGGAAACTAGAAGGGAGGGGTCCCCTAGGCAATTCCCTTAAATGTCTTAACCAGTCAGACAGGGTAGAGCTGGACTGGTTCACAAAGGGTCAAGATAGGACTAGCAGAAGACCGTAGCTTTGCACTGGCAGAAAGCTGAGGGGTTCAGTTTGGGAGTCATGTGAATGGGACTGGATGGTCACTTTCTTCCTGGAGCTGAGGAAGCAGAGAGAGAAATGGGGTGACCACAGATGGCGACAAGATAAAGGAATTTCAGAGTTCATGAATATGGAAGGGAGCATCTCTGGGACGACCTCTATGTGAGGGTGAGGAGGGATGGAGGAAGAGGCCACGAGCAAGTTGAAGACCTGGGAGGTAAGCGTGTTTGAGGGAATATCAGTATGTTTGTCCAACTCACCCAACATGAGCGCCGAAGTTGAGGAGGAGAGAAGGACTCTGGGTAGGGCACTGAACTCATTGAGGAAAGAAAGAGATTTTCCTGGAGTCTGGCAGACAACAGATAGGAGGATTTTGATTGGGGAATAGATAAGGATTGAGTGAGCTTCAAAAGAGGAGAGGGTACTGAGTGATGGATGTGGAGGGCAAGCTGGGAAATGGCATGGAGGAGCAAAGAGTATTCAAATTCCTCCACTTCCACCAGGGAGTTGGTGGATGAGCGAAGGTGTAGCCAATGCTGGACATGGGAGTCAGGGAGGCTGTGGCATCAGGAAGGAAACAGGACTAAGTGAGAGCCAAAAAATGAACAGAATAGGAAAGGAAAAGGTTTAAGATGAAAACAAGTAGGAGGCAGCTAGGTGGCTCAGTGGATCGAGAACAAAGCCCAGAGATGGAAGGTTTTGGGTTCAACTCTGACCTCAGTCACTTCCTAGCTGGGTGACCTTGGGCAAGTCACTTAACTCTCCCCCCCCCCCCAATTGCCTAGCCCTTACTGCGTTTCTGCCTTGGAACCAATACACAAGTAAGTTTTTTTTAAAAAAAGATGAAAGCAAGTTTCCTATTGTACAGGCATCTCAGAGGGCACAGTGGAAGGGTAGCTTTAATGTGTGACGTGACAGGACCAGGTGGGTGGTTAGAGGTTGAAGGGGATAGAAATAAAGGGGCACATTAGGGGATGGAGGATTTGTAGAATGACACCAAAGGTGTCATTCAGGGTCACCGGGATGGGCAGGGTTGGAGTTTGTTTATCATTCCCCAAGGAGTTCAGCAGATTTTTTTTTAATATCACTAAGTTTTCTGCCTGAGTCAAAGGTGCCAGTAAGGAGAAATGGGAGGGTTCTTACTATTCAAAAGAGCTCACAGGGGTCTTAGAACACAGAAAGTCAGAAGTGGAAGGGACCTGAAAAGAGAGGATGTCAAAACAGCAGCTCCATGTTTCTTGTTTCTCATTCTCTCAGGAAACCCAAGACCCAGGTCTTGCCAGCAGCACCTCTCTAAGAGAAAAGAGCTGCTGTGAGGGTCTGGCAGAACCAAATGCAGAAATAGAAGGGATTAATTGCTTCGACCCCCACAAAGACAGGCAGGGCAGAGTCCAAAGATTTGGGTTAATATAAACTCCTGAGGCTTCGCCAGTGGTCTCATCACACATGCCTGAGGCTCACAGTCTCTCCAGGTATTTTATTTAGTGAGGGGGTTTGTACCTGCACAGATCACGTTTGTAATTCATTAGTGACACATGAGGGTCTGTGACCCTGACACACAGCTGAAGTTTGTTCTCCTGGTGTGGTCTAGTGTTGCCTGTTACGTTGCTATGAACAGTGCTCAGACAAATGGGACAAAAAACTGGAGAGCCAAAGGAGAAAAGGAATGTTATGCTATTCCAAAGAAAGGCAGTGTTGTGGAAAGAACACTGATCTGGGAGTAAGGAGACAGGGCTTTATTTCCCTAGGCCTCAGTTTCCCCACCTGCAAAATGAGGGAATTGAGCCATATGTTATTTAAAGACCCTCCCAGCTCTGACTTTCTGTGTTCTAATGCCCCTCTCAATTCTGATATTCTGGATTCTAAGGTCTCTCTCAGCTCTGACATTCTGGGTTCTAAGGCCCCTTAGGCCAGCTCACAAATTCTGTGTTCTAAGGTTCTTCCTAGCTCTGATATTCCATTTTCTAAGGTCCTTCTCAGCTCTGACATTTTGGGCCCCAAGACCCCATCCCAGCTCCGATACTTTGTGTTCTAAGTTTCCTCCTACCTCTGACATTGTGTTCTAACAGTCATCCCCGCTCTGACATTCTCTGTTCTAAGATCCCTCCTAGTTCTAACATTCTCTGTTCTAAGCTCTCTCCCAGCTCTGACATTCTCTGTTCTAAGGACTCTCCCCAGCTCTAACATTCTCTGTTCTAAGCTCTCTCCCAGCTCTGACATTCTCTGTTCTAAGGTCTCTCCCAGCTCTGACATTCTGGGTTCTAAGGTCTCTTCCAGCTCTGAATTCTCTGTTCTAAGGTCTCTCCCAGCTCTGACATTCCCTGTTCTAAGGTCCTCCCAGCTCTGACATTCTCTGTTCTAAGGTCCTCCCAGATCTGACATTCTCTGTTCTAAGGTCTCTCCCAGCTCTGACATTCTCTGTTCTAAGGTCTCTCCCAGCTCTGACATTCTCTGTTCTAAGGTCCTCCCAGCTCTGACATTCTCTGTTCTAAGGTCCTCCCAGCTCTGACATTCTCTGTTCTAAGGTCTCTCCCAGCTCTGACATTCTCTGTTCTAAGCTCTCTCCCAGCTCTGACATTCTCTGTTCTAAGGTCTCTCCCAGCTCTGACATTCTCTGTTCTAAGGTCTCTCCCAGCGCTGACATTCTCTGTTCTAAGGACTCTCCCAGCTCTGACATTCTCTGTTCTAAGGTCTCTCCCAGCTCTGACATTCTCTGTTCTAAGGTCTCTCCCAGCTCTGACATTCTCTGTTCTAAGGACTCTCCCAGCTCTGACAGTCTCTGTTCTAAGGACTCTCCCAGCTCTGACAGTCTCTGTTCTAAGGTCTCTCCCAGCTCTGACATTCTCTGTCCTAAGGTCTCTCCCAGCTCTGACATTCTCTGTTCTAAGGTCTCTCCCAGCTCTGACAGTCTCTGTTCCAAGGTCTCTCCCAGCTCTGACAGTCTCTGTTCTAAGGACTCTCCCAGCTCTGACAGTCTCTGTTCTAAGGTCTCTCCCAGTTCTGACATTCTGTGTTCTAAGGTCTCTCCCAGCTCTGACATTCTCTGTTCTAAGGTCTCTCCCAGTTCTGACAGTCTCTGTTCTAAGATCCCTCCCCAGTTCTAACATTCTCTGTTCTAAGGTCCATCTGAGCTTTGACATTCTGCATTCTAAGCACCCTCTCAGGTCTGATGTTTTGAACCCATCATTATATATAAATCCTACCTGAGGCAGATGGGATACCCCAGTGAGGAGTGTTGGGCCACAAATACCTTAGGAGCTTAGTTCATAGAGATGGGGAGGCTTACGTGGGCAAAGGGTGTCTCAGATCCATAAAAGGGCTAAAGATAAAACTGGTCCACTTCCCAAATATGCTAGTGACAATGATTGGGAATGAAAATGTCCTGTCTCAACTGAGTGAGCCTCTAAAGGTGTTTTAATAGAAATAAAATGGGAAATAGTCATAGGACAGTGAGGAAATATGGGTGACATAAAAATGAAAAGCATAAATAAAAATCTATTTTAAAAAAATCAGTTGGTCCCTGGGCACATTGACACCAATCTATAAGCAACTTCTTTTTGCCTCTATTAGAATTGTTTCTTTTTGCCTTCTATTCGGAATTTCAATTTTTCAGTCTTCCCATCCCTCCTGGGCTAAGGTCCCCTAAAGAATTTTAGTTCATTTGATCCTACTTCTCCTTCCTTTCCACCCTTTGCAGTCTGTTTTCCCCCAGATTAAGGGTGCATGCCATGGGGTGCCCACCAGACTTTTCCTTCTCTACCACAGACTCCCCCATAATGTCCACCCTCGACACCTATGGCTCTGGGTTAATGAGAATAAAACAAAACCAAAGCCTTCCTTTTGTTGCCTCATTCACCTTTGGAAGGGTGAGATTATCCTTACTAAAACTCAAGAAATTATTAGTGGACCTGAGTTCCAAAGCTGTAATTAGAGAGTAATTGTGCTTGGGTAAATTGGCAAAAAAATGCACTGGGGGCAAGAATCAGGAACTATGTCCTGAAATGCAGGTGGTAGGGATAAGTGGCGATCATCAGAGCTATCCCAAAGTTGTCTTGACTTCTTGGGAGACAGAGTTCCTCATTATGAGAAATCTTCAAGCAGAGGCTACATGAATATCTATTACATATCTGGAGAATATTCCTGGTCTCATAAAGGGTCGGACTAGAATAATAGAGTCTCAGCAGATCTTGGGTAGGTGGGTCACTTCCCTTCTACTGGCCTCAGCTCCTCATCTGTACAATAAAAGGGATGGAGGTAGATTAGATCTTCTGGCTCTAAAGCCATGATTCTGTGATCTAGACTAACCTTCCTTCCAGGGAAAGAGTCCCCTTTAGAGCAAGCAGCTCTGGCAAGTGATTGTCCAATCTCTGCTTGAATACTGAAGGTATTGGGGAATTTACTACCCCTTCTGAGAAAAGAAGCCTGTTCTAAGGTGAAATGATCTTAATCTCTCCTATTTTTGTCCTCAATGATGTCTGCAATCTCTTCCAGGTATATATAACATATGGCTCTGCTTTCTTTCCTCCTCCCTCCCTCCCTCCCTTCCTCCCTTCCTCCCACCCTCCCACCCTTCCTTCCTTCCTTCCTTCCTTCTTCCTTCCTTCCTTCCTTCCTTCCTTCCTTCCTTCTTCCTTTTTCTTCCTTTCTTCCTTTCTTCCATTTTTCTTCCTTCCTTCCTTCCTTCCTTCCTTCCTTCCTTCCTTCCTTCCTTCCTTCCTTCCTTCCTTCCTTCCTTCCTTCCTTCCTTCCTTCCTTCCTTCCTTCCTTCCTTCCTTCCTTTCTTTCTTTCTTTCTTTCTTTCTTTCTTTCTTTCTTTCTTTCTTTCTTTCTTTCTTTCTTTTCTTTCTTTCTTTCTTTCTTTTCTTTCTTTTCTTTCTTTCTTTCTTTCTTTCTTTCTTTCTTTCTTTCTTTCTTTCTTTCTTTCTTTTTTTCTTTCTTTCTTTCTTCAAAATAAATTCCAGGTGATCTCTCTTGGCTTGTACAGTGAAGTCTCTTGGCCTATCCCTCTCCCCCCAGAAGGCCCCAGAAAGAGTAGAGATGTGACATTCACCTGGCAGGGTTGATGATTGTGCTCATCTCCTCAGCCAGGTGCCTCCGAAGAATGTGCCTCCCACTGGGGATGCCCAGGGCTGTTGCCATTGCTTCTGCTGTGAATGTGGGCTCTAGGACCAGCACAGCTCCATGGACCCCACTGTTGGTCAAGTTGTCAGCATACTCCTAGAAGACATAACAGGGATGGGGGTATAGGTGGCTTTAGTCTGGTTGCTATAGGATTAGCCTTAATAAAGATGAAGGGTTCCATTTCCTTTGGGGACTACTTACCTTCATCCAAAGGAAAAACTTGGTTTTCTGCAGGTCATGTCACCTCTGATGGCAGAGAACTCTAGGGATGCTAACTAAGATAGAGCTGGAAGGGACCTCAGAGGTCATCTAGTCTAACGTCTCATTTTACAAGTGAGGAAACTGAAGTTTAGAGAATTTAAGGGACTTACTCAATATCACACAGACTGTGAGGCAGATTGAATCCAAGTCCTCCAATATTCTTTCTATTGGGTACCATTAAAAAACCAAATAAACATCTCTTCTGTCTTAACTCTAATTCAGAAGGGCAAGGACTAGACAAATGGGGTTAAGTGACTTGCCCAGACTCACACAGCCAGGAAGTGTCAGAGACCAGATCTGAACCCAGGAACTCCCAACTATAGCTCTGTTGGTCTATCCACTGAGCCATCTAGCTGTCCCTACTATGTGCCATTCTGTGAGCCGTTAGCATGCCTTATCCATCACTATGCCTGGAGAAGGGTCCCTTACTTCATTTCTAATCCTTGCCAGCAATTGGCAAATGTGCTCCTTTAGTTACAATTGGTCTAGGCAAGGGAGTGTGAATGTTTCAGTCCTTCCACCCCACTACCACAGATAATGAAACAATGCCATTGTACTTTTATATAGCACTTGTAAAACAATAGCTCTATGAGGTAAGGAGCACAAGAATTTTATACCTGAAGTCTACATAAAATATAGATTTTTAAGGGCAGCCCTGCCATGATGAGCTTTTTTCTGAAGCCAAGAGGCAGAGTAGTCTGAACCTCTGGATGTCATGGCTGGTGGCCAGACCCTGGTGACAGCTCTGATCTTGTGACAAAAGGGATCATGCCCTATTTCCTCAGATTGTAGAAAGCTCCATGATCTCCCTGTCCCTCCCCTCCCTCCCTCCCTCCTTCTCTCTCTCTCTCTCTCTCTCTCTCTCTCTCTCTCTCTCTCTCTCTCTCTCTCTCTCTCTCTCTCCCTCCGGATGAAGTTGAGAAATGAAGAACTTATCCACAATTATACAGCTACATACAAGCCAGGTCTCCTGACATCTAGTTCAAAGTTTCTTCCACTCTACCATACTGACTCGTAGAAAATTTAGTACCAAATATGGCTGTGACTTAGAGGACAGCATACTTTTTCTATTATGAGGGTATGCTTTTGGTCCAGTCATCTCTTCCTACTTGCTGTACCTTACATAGACACTCCATTTCCCATCACCATGTCTTTGTAGAGGCTATTCCCCATGCTTGGAATAATTTCCATCCTTATCTCCATCTCCTAGAACAGTGATGGTGAACCTATGGCACAGGTGCCAAAGATGGCATGCAGAATACTCTCTCTGGGCATGAGGCTGCTCCTCCCTCCAGAGTTCATTATTAGAAAGGCAGAGGGACTTAGGCATGGCTGCTCTCCTCCTCTCCACCATGCTTGATGACATTTTTTCATATTCCCCCTCCCCTCTACCCATCAGCGCAATGGGAATGCACAGGTGGTAAGGTGGGCAACTCACAGGCAGCAGAACTAGAGGGGAATGGAGTGCTTGGTCCACTCCCCTCTGCCTTTCTACTCACTGAGGACATTCTTCACTTCACCCGCCTAGTAGCCTAATGAGAGCTCTTCCTCCCTCCCCTGTGTGGGATGGGGGGCAGGGTGTGCTCAGCACTCAGTGGGGGGAGGGTCATGTCACTCAGTCTGGGAAGTGGGGTGGGGATGGGACCCAGAACGCCACTAAAAGCTTTGCCATCACTGTCCTAGAATCTCTGGCTTCCTTTAAAAGGAAGCAAAGATCTACCTTCTTCAGGATTGATGCTAGTACCTTTCCCTCTAAAGTCATCTTCTATCTTGTCTATATATATATTGTATATCCACCTATACATGCATATCATCACCTCCATTGGATTAGAAGCTCCTTCAGGGCAGGCATTTTTTTTCTTTGTGTTCCCAGCACATAGCAGAGAGTCTTGAACACAGTAAATGCTTAATAAATGCCTATTGATTAATGGGTTTTGTCAGAGCATCAGCTAATAGCTAAAACCTAGGAAAATATAGACATGTACCAACATTTGCATACCCATTAACCTAGACTTGCATTTTAATCAGGTTCCCAGAAACTCCATACCTTCAGGTCAATGTCCCGTACCCACTTGAGCACTCGCTGGTTTGTCCAGACCACAGGGTCAATGTTCTGTGTCTCACAACGAGCCCGTCGCTCCTGGAGAACCTTTAAGAGTAAAAAACCTAATGAGCTGAGAATAACACAAGGACTCAGGTTTTAAGAAATGAATGAAATCTGAGCAAGGAAAGCAGCATAGCTATTCTGCTATCATTGCCCAATCTAAGGAAGGTTCTTCTAGCTTTCTTCAAGTCCTCAGTTTTTCTTTCTGAGAAATGGAAAGAGCACGTCATAATGCCCTGGGATTTAGAGTTGGAAGGAGCCTGAGAGATGATTTCCTTTAGCCACCCCATCTTATAGATGCAGAGCCTGAGGCCTGGAGGTTAAGGGAGCACAACCATTAACATCACTGAGGTCTCAAGTCTTTGATGCCAAATCCACTTATTTTTCCATTAAGTGTGGTTGCTCCAATACAGATGGCAAAGGTTCGGAGGGATGGCACCACCATGTTGACCTTTCTCTGGAGCATAGTAACCCAGACCTTTGGATGTCATGTTCAATGACCAGACCTGGGGACATCTCTGAACCACTTGGCAGGAGTTTACCCTATTTCTCTAGATTGAGGAAAATTCTCTTACTAGCACAACTTGGGCAGATTCTTTTATAAAATGTATATGAACAATCGACTCCCAAAGGGCCAATGCTATTTTGCACATTTGTATGAGTTAAACATCAACTTCCACAGAAGCCCTTTTATTTTCACCCCTCCCTATGTATTCCCCAGTCTTGGGAGAGGAAGAGTGAGGAGAGAGCATACCCTGTAGGACTTGGGTGGGGTGGAGTCAAGATGGCAGCTTAGGAGCAGCAAAAGCCCAAACATCTCTGACTAGCCTTCCATACCAAATTTAAAAAGTGTTTCAAAAAAGACAGAAATCCAAACCCAACAACAAAACAGAACCATAGGACCCTCCTGATGAGCACAACTTGAAAGGGGGGGGAAGAGAGAGAGAGAGAGATGGAGAGAGAGAGAGAGAGAGAGAGAGAGAGAGAGAGAGAGAGAGAGAGAGAGAGAGATGGAGAGAGGAGAGAGAGAGATGGAGAGAGGAGAGAGAGAGAGAGAGAGAGAGAGAGAGAGAGAGAGAGAGAGAGAGAGAGAGAGAGAGAGAGAGAGAGAGAGAGAGAGAGATGGAGAGAGGAGAGAGAGGGGAGAGAGAGATTTCCATGGTATAAAGGAGAGATGGGAAATAAGCCTGGGAATCCCAAACACCTCTTCCCCACCTATTGTGCAAAGACCTGTGATCAGATATGGGCTAATTGCAGGATTCCAGGGAGAGGGCTGCAATCTCAACAGAGCACCTCAGATTCACCATGCAAGGTCCAAGACTCCGACAGCAGCTGGCAGGGAGGAGCTTGGGGACAGGGGTGGAGTGGGTGGGTGGGTGGCATCTGGTTGGTAACCCTCAGCCTCTGTGGCAGCTGGCTACAGTGAAGATTTGGCCTGAGGAAATATTGTCATTCCCAGTCCATTCAACCAGTCTAATCCAGTATACCAACAGAGGACAGAAAACTGAAGATTCCCCCTAGGGCAGATCAGCTCAAATGCCCCTCTGCCCCTTGTCCAGTAAACCAATAGAGGGGCTAGTTTGTAGTTCCTGAATTGGTGGGGGGGGTAGTTTAAAAAAAAGGAGGTAATAATTGAAAGCTTCTACAGGGATAAAGACCAATGAACAGAACCAACAGATGATAAGGCCCAAATATAAATTCCAAGAGAAGTATAAAAATGTAATAAGAAAGAGAAAAAAATTAAGGGCTTCAATAATGTCAAATGGCTTATATTCCTATATGGAAAGATGATATCTATAACTCTTAAAAACTGTTAATATTGGGGGCAGCTGGGTAGCTCAGTGGATTGAGAGCTAGCCCTAGAGACGGGAGGTCCTAGGTTCAAATCTGGCCTCAGACACTTCCCAGCTGTGTGACCCTGAGCAAGTCACTTGACCCCCATTGCCTAGCCCTTACCACTCTTCTGCCTTGGAGCCAATATACAGTATTGACTCCAAGACGGAAGGTAAGGGTTTAAAAAAAACTGTTAATATTATCATAATAGTTAGAAGTACATAAAGGGTGTGGTAGTAAGTAAAAATATAAAACTAGGGGTGAAAAAGAGAATAATACTAAGAGAAATGGGAAAAGAGAAGTAAAATGGGGTAAAATAAAATACATCCCATGTATTCCCAGACTCTTAGCCTTAATATATTGAGCTGATTCAACCTGAAAACAATAGGTATCATCATCATTATTATCATTGTTATCATTGTCAACATTATCATCACCACCACCATCATCATCCTCACCTTCATGGTTATTGTCATTGCCATTGTCATCATCATTATCATTGGATACCACTGGTTGGGCTTGGCCTCCATGAACACAAATTACTGGATCCTAATTTTAGAGCTAGAAAGGCCATTAGAGGTCAACCCTAACCCTAACTCTCATTTTGCAGATGGAGAAACTGAGTCTTGAGAGAGTGGAACCATCCCATTCATGATCACCCAGATAGTTTATGGCAGAGCTAATGTTCAAACTTGGGTCCTCTAGACCCAAAGCCAGATTCTCTCTATTAGGCCAACCTTGCTGAGGTCAGCTTCCTTCCATGGAAAGCCTCAGGGGGGTGGGAGAAGTTCATTAGGCTCTTAAAGAGGATACCTAGATTTAGCATCGGCACTTTCTCGACCCAGGCTAGAGCCCAGGTTGTAGGGCATCTCACTTGTCCCCTTGTCCTCACCTCCTTGCTGAAGTTCACTTGGTAGAGAAGCTGGATCCCTAGCAGGATGCTGACCTGGTGGAATTTCTTGGACACATTCAGGTGCTTTTCCAGATCTCGCTTCATCAGTGAGTTAAGCATCCTCCCATCGATGAGGTGGTTGTGGAAAGCCTGGGAGTACTGGGGCAGGCCGATGTCATTGAGCCATGCCTTAGCCACCCAGTGGTGGTCTAGGTCAGAGGCTTTTGATAAGCTGATCAAGGAGAGAACAAAAAGTGGGCTCAGAGAAAAGCACCCAAAGACAGGGATGGGGGCAGAACTGAGACACATCGAGAGACAGACAGAGGCAGAATGAGAAGAAATGAGGTCAGGGACCAAGATAAGATTAAGAACAGGAAGAAGACAGAGAGAGGACACAGGAGAGTTAGAAAGGAAAGGGGAAGGCATTTTCTGGTCCTGTCACCACTATCATTGTCTGATGAAGGAGAGGAGATAGGAAAGAGAAAGAAGAGAAAGACAGTAAGTTGTGGGGGACAGGGAGATACGGAAAGGAATAGAAATTCACTATATTAAACAGACAATGAGAGGGAGATGGAGACAGACAGGGAAAGAGGAGGAAGTAAACAGAGAGTGACACTGAGAGAGATGAGAGGAGAGAAAGTGACACAGGCAGAGAATTAGAGACAGATTTTTTTTTTAAATCAGAGAAAGATACAGACAGAGGGAGATGTAAATAGAGAATAAAGCATCACAGGGCAGAAGAGATAGAGAGAGGTAGGAAAAAAAAGACACACATCTCCAGGGGCATCTCTGGCACAGTTGGATACAGCTGCCCAGCATTCCTGACATATTTCAGAGCATGGATGTAAATGCCCACATATTACCATAGTCACCTACCTTTTATGTCCTCTATGGATCCATGTCCACCCATTTCTCCCTCAAATATGTCATAGGCATTCATAAGAATGTAGATGAAGAGTTACAAGGGACCTTGGATATCATCTGGTCCAATTCCTTCATTTTACAGATGGGGAAACTGAGGCCCAGAGCAGTTTAAAGACTTATCCAAAGTCACCCAATTAGGAAAATGAAGAACCAGGATTTGGATCTAACTCTAAGTCTAATCCTCTTTCCATTACATGGTGCTGTTTCTCAAACCAGAAGAAGCAGATTGTTGGGCCTACAATTCTCCAATCTCTCTGATGACTTTTTCTTAATTTCCTTTACTGAACTCATCATTATGCCTTGCCCACTGACCATGGACATCCCCCTGGAGGGTCCTATCTTTTCTCAGTGTAGACTTCCTTTCTTGGTGATTTCATCAGCTTCCATGGGTTTGATGATCTCTATGTAGCCTCAATATCTTTTGTAAACCCCAGACTTGAATCCACAACTAACTGATTATTGGACATTTCAGACCTGCTCATTTATAGGCACTTCAAAACCCAACCTGTCCAAACCAAGGCTTATTCATTCTTTTCCCCTCCAAATGCAGGCTTTAGAACTTTGCTAGTGTACCACCTCCTAGTTCCTTTCAGTCTCTCATCTTTGTTACCTCAGTGTCATCCCCAATTTTTTAACCCCTTACCTTCCATCTCAGAGTCACTACTATGTATTAGTCCCAAAGCAGAAGAGTGGTAAGGGCGAGGGAATGGCAATTAAATGACTTGCCCAGGGTCACACAGCTAGGTCTGAGGCCAGATTCGAATGCAGAATTTCCCATCTCAAGGCCTGACTCTCTGTCCACCGAACCATCTAGCTGCTCCAATTACCTTCTATCTCTTAGAACTGATGCTAAGTATCAGTTCCAAGGGAGAAGATCTGTAAGGGCTAGACAATTGGGGTTAAGTGATTTGCTTAGTGTCACATAGCTAGGAAGTGCCTGGGGCTAGATTTGAACCCAGACTCTCCTTTTTTCAGGTCTAACACTCTATCCACTAAGCACCCAGCTGCTGACTGACTCACTGACATTTTTATTTTATTTTAAAAATTTTATTATCATGCAAAACACACTTCCATATTGGTCACTGTTGTAAGAGCTCACTCATACAAAACCTAAACCTCCAAATAAAACCATAAATACACAGATGTGATAGATAGTCTGCTTTGATCCACATCCATCGACTCCAATGGTTCTTTCTCTGGAGATGGAGAGCATTCCCCATCCTAAGTCTTTCAGGATCAACCCAGATCAGTACATTCCTACTCTCATAGCCAAATTTTCACAGTTAATCATTATGCAATATTGTTGTTACTGTGTTCAATGTTCTCCTGGTTCTGCTTATTTTACTCTGCATCAACCTGACAATCTAAAAAAAAATTAAAACCCTGAACTTCTGTCTTGGAATCAATACTCTAATGGTTCCAAGGCAGAAGAGTGAAAAGGGCTAGGCAATGGGGGTTAAGTGACTTGGCCAGGGTCACACATCTAGGAAGTGTCTGAGACCAGATTTGATCCCAGGACCTCCCATCTCTAGACCTGGCTCTCAATCCACTGAGCTACCCAGCTGCCCCCAAGCCTGACATTTTTTAAAGCACAGGGCTCTGTACTATAGATTCCCAACAAATAGCTGAGGAAGATTGGATTTGTGGTCAAAAGCCCTAAGTTAGAATTCCAGTTCTTCCATTTAATCGGTGTGGCCTTGGGCAAGTAATGTGGCCTCTCTGGACCTTCTCTGCAAAATGAAGGAGTTGGATTCCACAGCTCTGGAGCTCATCTCCAACTCCTTACCATTTTGGTCATGGTCCCCTGGTTGCCCTTAGCCTGGATGTGAAGCAGTGCTGTCAAACAGCTCTTGGCCACACGGTGGCAGGATGACAACAGGAATGGCCTCAAACTGGCTTGATCAGAGAAAGCAGATGTTGGGGGTCTATCTGGTTTAGGGGCTTTAAAGACCAGAGAGAAGAGGTAGCACCTAGTTAGAGAGCAGCATAATCTAAGGAGGAACATCATGGGAGCCATCAAAGGGGGGAATGAAGTCAAACAAGACTGTTGGGTCCTCAGAGAGTCCTTTCTTCCTTTTCTTTGCTGGATGAGCATTCTTTGGTCCCAAGCTTTATAGCATCCATAGGAGAAGGGACCATTGGGATGAGTTAGTCCAACCTTTATAGAGGAGGACAGACAGACAATGAATAGAAAAGCCTAGATTTGAACCCAGGCCATTTTGGTCACAAATCTAGTTGTCTGTCCTCTGAACAACACTGCCTCTAATGCTCAGTGCTAGGGAAACTGAAGACACCAAATGATGTGGAAACCAGTTTAACTAAGAAGGAGTCAACTAGGTAGATGCCCCAGGCACAGCCTAGACAAGGGCAGTGATATTGGACACAAAAGCAACCTCACCTTAGAATATCTACCCCTTGTTTCTGAGTGTCCACTTGTTTCCAGATCAAGACCCTGCTGGATGGACTTCTCTTTGCCCAAAGTATAGTAACAGGTTGTCACATTTATAGAATGGTATAGTGGAAAGAGCTTTGGCTCTAGAGTCTGAGGATCTGGTTTTAAATTCCATTTGCCATATCCTTAGATAGGCCATTTAATTTCTTTTGGTCTCAGTTTCTTATCTATAAAATATGAGGGCTGGACCAAATAGCCCCTAAGGTCCCTTCTCTAACCTATATCTATGATCCAGGGGTTTGTGGGTTTTAGAGGAAGAGATGATAGGCCAAGATCATTCCACTCATAAGTGGCAGAGACAGGATTTGAACTGATATCTCTTGACTTCTACCCTAACAGATCACACAGCTAGTTCTCCTTTCTATAACTGTCTACAGTTTACACAGCACTTTCCTTATAACAATCCTATGATATGGGAAGTTCTCATTTTAGTGTTCTTATCATTCAGATAGGGAACCAGAGTTTCAGAGAAGCCTCAGGTCACATAATTAATACATGGCAGAACTAGCCTGGAATCCTAGTTGTTGTTCAGTTATTTTAGTTGTGTCCAACACTCTGTGAACCTATGGATCTCCGTCCATGGTATTTTCTTGGCAAAGACATTGGAGTGGTTTGCCATTTTCTTCTCTGGTGGCAAACAGACATTAAATTATTTTCCCAGAGCCACATTGCTAGGAAGTGTCTGAGGTCAGATTTGAACTAAAGTCTTCTTGACTCCAAGCCCAGTGCTCTATCCTCTGTGCCACCTAGTTGCCTTAGAACTCTAATTACAACTACTGAAAATGGTCACAAAATCTCCTTCCTTCCTTCCTTCCTTCCTTGCTTCCTTCCTTCCTTCCTTCCTTGCTTCCTTCCTTCCTTCCTTCCTTCCTTCCTTGCTTCCTTCCTTCCTTCCTTGCTTCCTTGCTTCCTTCCTTCCTTCCTTGCTTCCTTGCTTCTTTCCTTCCTTGCTTCCTTGCTTCCTTCCTTCCTTCCTTGCTTGCTTCCTTGCTTCCTTGCTTCCTTGCTTCCTTGCTTCCTTGCTTCCTTCCTTCCTTCCTTCCTTCCTTCCTTCCTTCCTTCCTTCCTTCCTTCCTTCTTCCCTCCCTCCCTTCCTCCCTTCATTCCTTCTTCATTCCTTCCCTCTCTTCCTTCCTTCCTTGCTTCCTTGCTTCTTTGCTTCCTTGCTTCCTTGCTTCCTTCCTTCCTTCCTTCCTTCCTTCCTTCCTTCCTTCCTTCCCTCCTTCCTTTTCTTCTGACCTTCCTTCCTTCTTTCTTCCCTCCCTCCCTTTCTTCCTTCCTTCCTTCTCTCCCTCCCTTCTTTTTCTTCCTTCCTTTTATTCCTTGCTTCCTTCCTTCCTTCTATCCTTCCTTCTTCTCTCCCTTCATTCCTTCCTTACATCCTTCCTTCCTTTTCTTCTGACCTTCCTTCCTTCTTCCCTCCCTCCCTTCCTTTCTTCCTTCCTTCCTTCTTCTCTCCCTCCCATCTTTTTTCCCTCCTTTTCCTCCTTGCTTCCCTTCCTTGCTTCCTTCCTTGCTTCCTTCCTTGCTTCTCCTCCCTCCCTCCCTCCAGTAGGCAAATGTTTGCCATTCAAGTTGCACAGTATCTTTCCCATCTGCCTCTTCTGTTCACTCACAAGATCACTTCCCTGGTCCAGGTCATTATCAGTTTTGGCCTGGACTATTAAAACAGCTTTCTATCTGATCTTCTTGCTTCAGGCCTCTTTGTACACCAATCCATCTTCTGTACAGCTGCCAAAGTGATTTCCCTTAAGCTCAGGACTGTCCATGTCAGCCCTATACTAAATAAACTCCAGTGACCCCCTATTATCTCTAGAAAAAAAAGTAAACCTCTGTATTTGACATTTAAGTTCTTCTCCTAAACCTAGCTCTTATCTGTCTTTTGAGGATTGCCCTATATGATCCTCATTACACAGTCTAGGTTCAGTCAAACCCTAATTTGGAAGCCATCTTCAAATATTTGGAAGGCTGTTCTGTGTCAGTCACTTAATCAACAGCATTTATTAAGCAACTGTTGTGTGCCAGGTATGATGCTAAGTGCTGGATAGATGTGTTTTGCTTGGACCCAGAAGATAGAATTTGGAGAACTGTAGGGGTGTTTAGCTTCTCTGTATTTATTCTCTACATTTCTTCTGTATATACTTATATATGTTCTCATCTTCCCTGTTAGAAATTGCAACCTCTCCATGGGTAGTCCATTTATTGGACTTGTATCCCCAGGGCCTAGTGTAGTGGCTGGTACACAGTAGGCACTTCATAAATGCTTGTTAGTTGATTGATTACAAAAAGGCCACTTTAGGCTTGCAGTTGGGGAGGAAACCAGTAACTTCCTAACAATTAGAACTGTCTTAAAATAGAATGGACTTCCACAAGATATAGTGAGTTTCTTATCACTGGAAAATTTGGTCAAGGGGTATTAGAAAGGGCTAAACAAATGTTAGCTATTGGCATTTGAATCCTCAAATTGTAAAAGACTTCAGCTGTCTAATTAAAAAAGATCAAGAATCCTCTTTATGTCGAGGATAACTAGACTATACAGTGGATAGAGTACTGGATGGAATTAGGAAGTTCTGAGTTCAAATCTGCTCCAAAACATTTCCTAATTGTATACCTTGGCCAAGTCACTTAAGCCACATTGCCTAGTCCTTACTGCTCTACTGCCTTGGAACTAATACACAATATATCTCTCAGTCTGTTTCCTCAAATGTAAAATAGGTGTAATGGTCCCAAGCTATTGTTGTAGGGTTTATGTATGTATATGGAGAGAGACAGACAGACAGACAGAGACAGAGAGAGAGAGAGAGAGAGACAGACAGAGAGACAGAGAGACAGACAGAGACAGAGACAGAGAGAGAGACAGAGAGAGACAGAGACGGGGGGGGGGGAGGAGGAAAAGAGGTATTTCTCTTTATATATGTATCTGTAAATCTTCTCAGTGGATAGAAAGCCAGGTCTGGAGACAGGAGGTTCTGGGTTCAAATGTGACATCAGATACTTCTGAGCTGTGTGATCCTGGGCAAGTCACTTAACCTCAGTTGCCTAGTTCTTAAAACCTTTCTGCCTTGGAAAAAATACATAGTATTGATTCTAAAACAGAAGGTAAGGATTTTTTAAGACTATATAAATGCTATAATTGTCATATTTTTTATTTGGGCTAGACCCAGTGGTGGAACTCCTTCTACTGAGGCAATTGGGGACCTACTTTTAACTTCCTCATAGACAATTGTTTGGGGCATTGAGAATTCATAGCCAGGATGTGTCTGAGGCAGGACCTGAACACAGATTTTCCTGACTCTGAGGCCAGTGCTCTTTCCATGATGCTATAATATCTCTTTATATGGCTACTCTGGACATTTTCAAGTAATAAAGCTAAAACTGGCCAATCTTTTATTAGGAGCTGGGGATGTATTGGTTTGTAGATAAACCAAACATATATGGTAGGCACAGGGAAGAAGGTCTATTTCACAGAGATGTCTACCCACCCACCCAGGTCTCCAGAGGGGTTGGAGGTAAGGTGGAGACATACCCCTCTCCTTCAGGATGTTGCCATACAAATCAGATTCTGGTTGTGGGAGTTGGTGAGGGAGCAGAGGTCAGAACAGATGACTGTGAGGCATGTTCCTTTGAGGGGAGACACAAGCAGGAGGAAAAAGAGCAAGAATGGTAGTTTCCAGAACACCATCAGGAGAAAGTGTGCCCTTTTACAGAGCCCAAGTGGCCCCCATCTTGCTTTAGATTCATGAAGCAGTGTCTGAATGGCCACCGAGGATCATTGTAAAGAAGATTCTCCATCACACATAGGCTGGAAGCAGTGTGGTGTGGTGGGAAGAACACTGGCATTTCAGTCAAAAGATGCAATTTTAAATCCTGATTCTGCTATTACAACAGGGTGACCTTGGGCAACTCATCTTACCATCCCATGCCTCGGTTTTTCCCTCTGTAAAATCAGAGGATTGGACCACAAAATTCTCTAAGGTCCCTTTCAGGTTTAAGTTTTGAACCTCTGAGGGTCTTTTCAACTCTGTGCTATAGGCTCATTCAGCCTAGAAGATTGCAGAGCTTCTAATAGTATCTGCGTTCTTTAGAGAGGAGTTTGGGGAGTATTTGGGGAATGAAGGAAGGGCCCAGGAACAGGGAATCTAGGGAACTGAGTCTCCTGTGGAACTGAGGTAAGGCAGTGCCCTCCCCAAGCCTGACAAGCCTAGTTAATGCAGGTCAGGACCAAGGATAGAGTATTCAGAGTCTCTGGCCACTGAGCTCCTAGTCCATGTGGCCTATTGATTTTTGGCAGAAAAGTAGGTTTTCTAAGTAGATGCCAAGGTACAAGAGTCTGGCTGTTTTCCATGGAACTAAAAATCCCCAGAGAGGTTTTACCAATCTTTCCCTCCTCCCTTCTTCCCTCTGTCCCTCCTCCCCCTTTCTGTTTCTCTGTCTCAGTGTTATTCTGAAGTCTCTGTCTCTGTCTCTCCAATCTCTTTTCCTTCTTACTTTATAGAACTCCTCTTCGGGTCTCATTGGTATAGCTTCCTGGCTTCAAACCAACCTATTAAAAAAATCTGCAAAGCTGGTTGTGCAAATAATAGCATACACCACCAGATTTGATTAATTAACTGAGCAAAAAATGATGGGGGAACCAGTGAAGGAAATAATTATGCAAAACAAAATGTGTCAAGTTTATAAAGTGCCTCTCTCTTTCCTGCCGCCCCTAGGGCTAAGTGTGTACTCATTCCCCCCTTGATAGGGCTAAAGGGAATATGTAAATACCCCCAACTCACCTACCACTTAGCCCTAGGGAAAACTAAGGCAGTGAAGAGAGAGAGAGAAAGGGAGAGAGGGAGAAAAGGAGAGTTGTGAGATGTGTAAAGTGGCATATGAAGGACAACAAAAATATATGACATGTGTATGTATACCTACATACATGCATATATGTATATTATGTAATAGACACGTGCATTTTTATGTAAAGTATATGTGTGCAAACACACACATATATCATTGTATATTTATTAGGAAGTGATTGAGAAAGTTCCCTCAATCTGTTTGAATGAGTGCTCTAGCTTTATGGGATCTCCCATCATGTCAAGTTACAAGAAAGCTGCCTTGTTCTAGCAGGTCAGGGAGGCTTCTCTGATCTCCTCCTATTATCAAATATGTAATGCAGTAAAGCATAGTGGTCAAATACTAGGCTTAGAGAATAGAAAACCTATGTTCAAATTCTGTATCTGATGCTTACTGACATGGAATAAGTCATTTCACTTCTATTTACCCCAGGAAACTCTTTAGAATTAATCTGCTAAGTCATCAGTGGGTTGTGATTTATTCTGGTGGAAGGAATTCCACACTGGGAGATCCACTGCCATTAATTTCAGGTACTAAGGTCTGCAAAGTGCTTTATAAGCTCCCTATCAGCGGAGCTTGGTAGTAACCCGAGAAGTGGAAACTATTGGCATTATATTATTGTTGTGTTCCAGGTAAGGAAACCAGGGCTGGGAAAGATTAGTTACTAGCCCGAGGTCCTTCATATTGCATCCCAGGTTGGGTTGGAACCCAGATCTTCTTCACTGTGGGTCTGCCAGAATTCCTCTTGAAGGCTCTCTTGGTGGGGGAGCTGTCCAAGGTACAGCCAAACTGACACGAATAGGATGCTCAAAGAAGCAGCAAAATTCCAAGTCAGAATTTTCTTCCTGTCCTTCCACCCTCTGCATGTTCCTTCCCCCTGCCCCCCTGCTTTTCACACAGTGTTAGGACTCTGGTAGAAAGTAAGTCCCTCGAGGGCTGGAACTGTTTTTCTTTTTCTCTTTTTCTCATTTTATTCTCAAGCCTTAGCACAGTGCCTGGCACATGGGGGCAGGGACTGCATGTATTATTTCATTGATATAAAGGATGCTCAAATGTCAGTCAACTGCTTCTACCAATGAGGGTCAGAACCTGTCCTGCAACTTGCAGTCATTGAAAGTTTTCTTAAGTTACTTACTTGGCTGGGCTTATACAGTCAGTATATATGAGAGGTAGGACTTGAATGCAGACCTTCCTGGCTTGAAGGCCAGCTCTCAGCCCAACCATTATATCTGGTATACAGTAGGTGCTTTAATGAAT
Source organism: Monodelphis domestica (assembly GCF_027887165.1). NCBI lineage: Eukaryota > Metazoa > Chordata > Mammalia > Didelphimorphia > Didelphidae > Monodelphis > Monodelphis domestica. The sequence continues at coordinate 394,775,682 of NC_077230.1, forward strand.
GCATGTGATTTGATTGATTGCTTGTGAACTGGAAGAGACCTTAGAGATTTTGATGGGACCTTATACTCAAAGAATTAGAGAGTTGCAGAGCTGGAAAAGATATCCAAGTCCATTTAGTCTGTTCTGTACCTGTCCAAGAATCCTTATTATAACAAGAGGTCATTTTGGCTTGAAAATCTTCAGTGAGAGGGAACCTGCTAATTCCTGAAGAATTCATTTTGATCGAGAAGATTTCTTTTTAAAGGGCTTTGAATTCCTAATAGATAATAGCATAAAGGTGGTCTCAAAGAAGAAATTGAAAGCTATTAACAATCATCAGTAAGATTGTTCTAATTCACTAAAAATAAGAGAGATGCAAACAACTCTAGGGTTTTGCTTTATACTCAACAAATGGGTGAATATGACAAAGGATAGAAATTGTCAGGGTTAGGTGGGTTGTGGGAGAATAGGCACACTAATACATTGCCAGTGGAGTTGCAAATTGGTCTAAGTATTCTGGAAAACAATTTGAAATAATGTAATAGAAGTCACTGTTTGCACCCCCAAGAAGGTGAAAGAGAAAGGTTCCATGTATAACAAAAGATTCCTAGCAATGAATAAAGAAAGTGGAAACAAAATGAAAGCTCATTGATTTGTGGATGTTTGGACAAATTGTGTTACATGATGAAAACAATGGGATATTAATACAGTGTAGGAAATGATACATTGCCATTTCCTTCTCCAGATCATTTTACAGATGAGAAAACTGAGGAATTCAGGTGAGATGTGTCTGAACTAGTGCAGCCTGAATTAAGTAGAACTGAGCAAACAATAGACACTGTGACTAAAATAATGTAAATGAAAAGAATATTAAAATGTTTTATATTTGTCAAGAACCATCTTGAGCCCCATAGAAGAGACAAAGAAATGGGCACCTCCCTCCTATCTTTGGAGATGTGGGGGAATATTGATGCAGAATGTCAGATACACTGCCAGATGTAGCTCCTGTGCTGATTGGTTTTGCTTAGCTGTTTTTGCTAGTTAAAAAGTAAGGCTTCAACAGAAGGAAACAACAAAAAATTTAAGGGCAAAAAAGGAAATTCAAAGGACTTTGAAAATGCCAGAAGAAATAAGAGCTTAAAAGAGCTCTAAGGATCAAGAGGGAAGAAGGGGAGAGGAGGGTAGCAAGCCTTCCAGGGTGAAGGAGAGAGAGAAGCTTACCATTTGCCAGTCTCTGCATCTCTGTAGTCCTCGATCGCCAGCCGGAGCTTTCGGCGGTGTAGGGAGCTGCACACGCCGAGGCCAGTCTCCAGGTCTTCATCGCTGAGACTCAGCAGGACCTGTGCCCAGGAGGACATGCAAGCTCAGGTCCCAGCAGGACTCTAGGAGGCCCATCTCTCTGTCCCTCATAAGTTACAGAGAATCAGAGGTCTTAGGAGGCATCATGAGCCGTGGAACCCTCAACGACCTCTTAATTCCCCCAGTTGGCCAACCCTTTTTCACTTTGCAAAGTACACTCCCAATTATGATTTAATTTTCTTTTTTCTACAACCTTGAAAGAAATTTATAATTGATAATAATCTTATATGTAGTGTATTATAGGAATATTTTAATATTACATAATCAGTATATTATAATAATTAAGAATATAATATTATATAAAATATACAATATAAAATATTATATGTATAATATAATCTATACTAATTCTATATAGTGTATTGCATTATAATTCACATAATATTTTAATATTATACATATTATATAATGATTAAGAATATAATATTATATATATATAATATAATAGATTATAATAGAATTTATATTAATTATATATAGTGTATTATTTTATAATATGTAACATAATTAATACAATGTAAACAAACAGAATAATGTGATCTGATAGACGATGACAGGATATAATACAACACAGAATAACATAATGTGATAACTTATAATTGACTTAGATGATAATAAGCAGATCTTAAAGGCAGGCAGGCAGTCTCATGTAGGCATCAGACTCAGGAGTCAGGATTTTGGATCTTGGCTCAGATTCTTAACTAGTTAGGTCACTTAGTCTCTCATGTGACTCAGTTTCCTTATCTGTGAAATGGGAATAATAACAGTACCTATTTCCAAGGGTGGTTTTGAGGATTGAATCAGATAAGATAATATATAACAAGCACTTCACACTTTATAGAAGTTAATTGTTGTTATTAACATGAAGATGATCACGGTGCCAACTTCATGGGGTTGTTGTGAAGATCAGATGAGATGATATTTGTCAAGTACCTTGGAAGGCTTAAAAGCCCTAGTTTTATTATCATCGTCATCGATGACAGTAATTATAGTGCTGCTATTAACACTGCCTCATTGTTCTTCTTCAGTCACGACTCTCTTGATGACCCCATTTGGGGTTTTCTTGGCAAAGATACTGGAGTAGTTTGCTATTTCCTTCTCCAGCTCATTTGACAGATGAGGAAACTGAGGCACACAGGGTGAAGTGACTTGTCCAGGGCCACACAGTGGGGTCTGAGGCCAGACTTGAACTCAGGAAGATGAGTATTCCTGACTCCAGGTCCATTGCTCTATCCACTGTACCACCTAGTTGCCTACTACCACTACCATTACTACTACTACTAAAAAAGAAAAAAAATCACTTGTGTTTTGTGTGCCATTAAAAATGAAAATTAATTAATTAATTAAAATTGTTTCTCCATTTAATTGAAAAAAATTATTTAAAAAAAGTTACACAATGATTTAGTAGGAAAACCAGGTCTCTCAGCTTCCAGACCTGCATACATTTTTATTATGAGATTATGGAGCCCTTCTTTTTTTTTTCTTTAAATTTTTTTAAAATAAAAACTGCTATCTTAGAAACAATATTGGTTCTAAGAGAGAAGAGTAGTAAGTGCTAGGCAATGGGGGGGGGGTTAAGTGACTTACTCAGGGTCACACAGCTAGGAAGTGACTGAGGTCAGGTTTGAACCCAGAACCTCCTATCTCTAAGTCTGGCTCTCAATCCTAGCTGTGCCCAGACCCCTCTGTCCCCACCTCCATGTAGCCCTTGTAAAGAAGGAAGGATTCTAAAAGAGGAAAATTATTCCATACATAAAATGAACAGCAGCACCAATTTAAAGAGTCATCTTAGAGAGCTGGAAAGACCCTTAGGACAGCTTCCTCATTTTATTTATGTATGGGGAAATTGAGGCCCCCTAGGACAGCTTCTTCACACTTCCCCATTTTATGTATGGGGAAAATGAGGTCCCCTGGGGCAACTTCTTAATTTTATTTATGTTTGGGGAAACTGAGGCCCCCTAGGATAACTTCCTTATTTTATGTATGGGAATTATGTATGGGAAACTGAGGTCCCCTGGGGCAACTTCATTTTATTTATGTTTGGGGAAACTGAGGATCCTTAGGACAGTTTTCCTATTTTATTTATTTTTGGGGAAACTGAGGCCCAGAGAAGGGACAATTATGCACTCCCAACTAAGCTGAGAGGAATTGAGTGTTCTTACCTTCCCACTCTTCACATTCTCTGCACAAGCCTTGACATACATAGGCATGGCCATCACCACCTCCAGCCAGGTCTGGACGGTCCCTGCTTTCCAGTGTGACATGGGGGTGGTTCGTACCAGCTCCACCTGCTGTAGTCGGTCCATTTGCTCCTCTCCTTCTGACAGACTAAGGCGAGTGGGGCTGGACAGGCTGTCAGAGTCTGAAACACACAACCACGAGAGAGCTGCTGATCTTGGAAGCTGGAAGACTGAGAGCTTGTCTCTGCCAAGGAACTGGGGTAAGAGCATGTGGGAGATTTTGAGGTGGGCTAAATCTCTTGTCTGCTGCTTTCCTGAATAAAATAGAAATGTCCTAGAAAACAGCATCTCTGACATCCCTGGAGAGTCCTGAAGCTCTTCCAAATCTCAGACTGTTCATGTATTATCAAAGAATGGAGGATGCTGGAGATGGAGGAACCCCAAAATGGAGGATGCCAGAATTGGAAAGGAGCTTAGAACCTGTAGAATCAGAGCTGACAACATAGAACATCAGAGGTGAATGGGGACCTTAGAACACAAAATGGGATGAGGATCTTAGAATAGCCAGAACATGTCAGAGTGAAGAGAGAGAACTTAGACCACAGGACACAAGGTCTCAGAAGGCTGTTTTCATGGATTGTTAGAAGTGGCTGTCTTTAGAACACAGACTATTAGAGTTGGGAGAGACTTCAGAAAACATTCATTTTATTCCTTCAATTTATAAATGAGGTCCAGGAAATAAATCCTGGCCTGGGCAACATAGATGAACAACTGGGAGTATCTCCACTCTCTGAGATACTCAAGAGGAAAAAATTAAAATTTTTTTGATGACTTTAGCAGGATAGACCATGAAAGGAGGGGGCAGCAGGAAGAGGGAGAGAAGAGAAGGAGTGAGGAAGGGGGAGAGGGAAAGGAAATTATAAAGGGAAGAGAGAGAAGAGGAAGAAGGGTAGTGAAAAGATAAAAAAGAAGGGAGGGAGGGGAAGGAGGAAGAGAAGAAAAGAAGGGAGAGAACAGGAGAGAAGGAGAGGGGAGAAGAGGAGAGGAGAAGAGAGGGGAAAAGTAAAAAGGAAATACTTTTTCACTAAGCTGCACAGAAATAGGGAATAGAAAATATCAGAAATCTCTGAAAAATTCTAAATCTAAAAAATGCACATATGTTTAGGAAGGCAGGAAGCTAAGAGAAGAAGACAAGAGGCAGAAGAGATTCCTGGGAGAGTGGAGAAGAGAAGGGACATCAGAGATCAGACCTGGCTTGGTTTCCTGAGCCCAGCCCTTTCTCTGCAATCTGAAACCCATTCCCACAGCCTTACTTGGCACCTCTGCAGAGGATGAGCTCAGGCCAGGTTGCAGGGGCGTTGCTATGGCATCCATTGCCTCCTCCCCACCAGCCAAGTGTGCCTGATCAGACTCACCTGCTGAGGAAGCCCATCTCTAGACCTTGGGGACAATGGGGCTGTGCCTCAGGGAGCCTGGAGGGAACTTGCCCTAGAAAATCAAACTCATGGGATTTTAGAGCAGGAAAGGACCTAAAGACATCCATTCAGAGGAGTCAGAGCTGCTAGAGACCTCAGCATAGGTCAGGGATTCAAGAAATCTGGGTTCTATTACTGACTTTGCCTCTAACTCACTGGCAAAGTCAATTAACTTCTCTGTACCCCAATTTCCTTCTTTGTAAAATGGGGGAACATTCAAAATAATGCTTCAATATTTTTATAGCCAGACTTATCCCATAGAAGACAGATAAGAAAGTACATCCCTATCACTTCTCTGCAAAGGTAGAGGACCAAAGATCTAGAACACTGCATTTAACATCAGGCTTTTTCAGTGCTAGATTTGTTGAATTCCTTCCCTCTTTTTATTCTTTATTTTAAGGAATGGCTCTCTGGGAGGACAAGAGGGTAGGATACAATGGGAAATCTGATATGAAAACAAAAGATACCAGTACAATTAATTTTTTTTTAATGAGGGGATTGGATTAGGTCGAGTTCTTGATTTTTTTTTTTAATGATGGACTCCACTGGCAGTCTGGGGGTAACTATGGACACCTTCTCAGAAATATCTTTTTAAAAGCATAAAATAATATATGTGGGAAATATAATCAAAACAAGTTATTTTGAAATAGTTATCAAAATATTTCTAAAGAAAATTAATGAATGCTTAAAGGTGAAGAACTTCTGGGCTAAATGATCTCTAAGCTTCCATTCAGATCTTAATTTCTATGATTTACTTAATTACGTACTATTGTCCTTTGAGAAAATAAGACAGAGTTTGCATGAGGCAAACCCCATTATTCTGACAGATGAAAATTTTTTAGGAAGGTTTTTGCTATAAAGGGCAGCTAGGGCACGCAGTGGCTAGAGTCACCAGCCTGAAATCAAGAAGACTCATCTTCATGAGTTCAAATATGGCCTCAGAACTTTCCTAGCTTTGCGATCCTGAGCTAATTACTTAACCCTGTTTGCCTCAGTTTCCTCACCTGTAAAATGAGCTGGAGAATAAAATAGCAAATGATTCCAGTATCTCTGCCAAGAAAGCCACAAATGGGGTCACAAAGAGCTGGACACAACTTAATACAAGTGAATAACAACAACAATGATTTGCTCTAAAAGTTCCAACGCCTTCCTTGTTAGACTAACCTCAGTTCCATTTTTTTTTTGGCAGGGAGGGTTGCTAAACTAATAAGCCAGGGGAAACCTATAGATAAAGTTCACTGAAGATTTAGCCAATAATGCTTACCTTCCATCTTAGAATTAATACTGTGTATTGGTTCCAAGGCAGAAGAGCTGTAAGGGTTAGACAATGGAGATTAAGTGACTTATCCAGGGTCATATAGCTAGGAAGTGTCTGAGGTCACATTTGAACCCTGGGCCTTCTATTTATAGGCCTGACTCTCAATCCACCTAGTTGCCTCTTTTTTTTTTTAAACTTTTACCTTCAGTCTGGGAATCAATACTGTGTATTGGTTCCAAGGCAGAAGACTGGTAAGGGCTAGAGAATGGGGGTCAAGTGACTTGCCCAGGGTCACACAGCTGGGAAGTGTCTGAAGCCAGATTTGAACCTAGGACCTCCCATCTCTAGGTCTGGCTCTCAATCCACTGAGCTACCCAGCTGGCCCCCCTTTTTTCCATATAGTTTTTTCTCATTTTACTTATAGCTAGGATGATAAGATGAGGGCCAGATGATAAAACAATCAGAGGGTTTCAGAAATGGTTGAATGTCCAGGCCATAAAATACTTTCACGGTTCCATTGTCAAGCCACTCCAGTGGAGTATCTCAGGAATCTGTGCTGACTCTGGTGCTGTTTAACATACTTCGATAAAAAACATAGAAAGCAGGCTCATCAAAGCTGAATGCCAAAATCGGGATCCTAAAAGATGCTGAGATGTAAATATATTAGGCATGAGCTAATAAGATGAAATTTAATAAGTGTAAAGTCTTATACTTGGGTTCAAGAAATTGACCTCACAAATACAAGATGGGGGAGGTAAATTTAGGTAGCAATTTATCTGAAAACAATCTATGGGTTTCAGAGGACTGCAAGCTCAATATGGGTCCAGTGTCCAGCACATAATAAATATCTTGATTGAGTCAACAGTGGAATATGGTGGCCAAGAAAGATATTGTAATAAAAGGTTGCACTGAAAGGCATTATGGCCAGGATAAGGAAGACTGTAGTTCTTCTCTTCTCCATCTTGGCTAGACCACATTTGAAGCCATTTTCAATTCTGGGTGTCACAATCAGGAGAGGCAATGATAAAATGGAGAGTGTCCAGAGGTGGGCACCCAGGATGGGGAAGGGTCTTGAGTCCATGACATACACTGGGATCAGCTTCTTCCTCTTCTCGAAAGAGAAGACCCAGGGAGGGGGGTGTGATGTGATAGACATTGTCAAGTAGGGCTCCCAATGGGGAGGAGCGGTTCATTTATTCTATTTTGGCCTCAGAGTGCAGAAACAGGAGCAAGGAAGGGAAGTCACAGAGAGATAAATTGGGGCTTAATGTTGGGGAAAACTTTCTCACGACTGGAGCTCTCCCAAAGGGGAATGGAAAGACTAGAGCAATGATGGCTTCCCTTTCATTTGAGGTCCTAAAGCATAAGTTGAACAACTACTTACTTACTGGGTATGTGGTAGAGGGAGGGGGATCCCTTTTCAGGGATGGGTGGTTCTGGATGGGAATGTTGCCTAGAGCTTGAAAATTTTTTGATTAAAGATTTCTTTTTTCCATTAAGGAATCTGACCTGTAGTCTATGATGTATTTTGTTCAGAAGTCTTGTCTTCTTTACAGAGAGGGAGTCGGTTCTCATGTTATTAATCTCAAATACAAAGAGTATTTGCTAGCTTACCTAGATCCATGAGGGAAAAGAAAAGGAAAGATGAGGGCAGTAGAAAGAGACAGAGACCATCAGACAGAGACAGAGACAGGCAGGGACACAGAGAAAAGACACAGAGAGACTGAGATAGAGAAACAGACTGAAGGTAAGGGTTGAGAGAGATAAAGAGGAAAGAGAGAGACAGAGACAGAGACAACTAGGTGTCATAGGTGCGAGGCCTGGAGTGAGAAAAACCTGTATTTAAACCTAGTTTCAGACACTTATTAGCTGTGACCCTGGCCAAGTCACTTAACCTCTATTTGCTTCAGTTTCCTCAACTCTAAAATGAAGATAATAATAGCATCTACTGTCAGGATTATCTTGAGAATTAAATGAGGAAATATTTATGAAATGCTTAGCACAATGCCTGGCACAGAGTAGATGCTCTATAAATGTTGGTTATTAGTATTTTGAGACAGAGATAGAAACAGGGATGGACCAAGAGAGACAGAGAAAGAACATTGAGAGAAGGGAAAGGGAGGTGTCATCTTTGACTATTCACTTGGCCAGATCTCTTGCATCTGACCCCTTCTCTCTACTCACTTGGTCACTAACCACCTTAGTCCAGACCCTCATCAGCTCTCTCCTAGATTATTATAAAAGCCTTTAAAGTAGTCTAGTGCTTTAAGTCTCTCCCCTCCCCACCCACCTCACCCCAATCTATCATCTTCCACACTAGTAAAAGTGATTTTTCTAAAGAACAAGTCGGAACATGTCAACCTCCACCCTTTCCCAAATCAAAAAACTCCAGAGATTCCCTATTATCTCCAGGATAAAACACCTACTCTTCTATCTGACATATCTATATATCTATATATCTATATATCTATATATCTATATGTCTATATATATATATATATATATAGAGAGAGAGAGAGAGAGAGAGAGAGAAAGAGAGAGAGAGCTCTTAAAACCTGAACCAGCCTATTTTCTCAGTGTTATTACTATTATTCACCTGCTTACAGTCTACAGTCTAGTCAAACCAGCCTTCTAGCACTTTATACCTCACCTTCCACCCCTATTTCTTTATTCACAGTGTCCCCTGTGCCTGGAATTCTCTCACTCCTCATCTTTACCCCTTGGAATCCCTGGTCTCTTTCAATGATTCATCCCTGATTCTAAAGACAATTAGTACCTTTCCCCACAAGTTACTTTATCCCTGTTTTGTATATGTTCTGCATAGACAGACAGACAGACAGATAGATAGATAGATAGACAGATAGATAGATGGATGGATGGACAGATAGATAGACAGACACAAACAGATAGATAGATAGATAGATAGATAGATAGATAGATAGATAGATAGATAGACAGACACAAACAGATAGATAGATAGATAGATAGATAGATAGATAGATAGATAGATAGATAGATGGATGGACAGATAGATAGACAGACACAAACAGACAGATAGATAGATAGATAGATAGATAGATAGATAGATAGACAGATAGATAGACAGACCCAAACAGATAGATAGATAGATAGATAGACAGACACAGATAGATAGATAGATAGATAGATAGATAGATAGATAGATAGATAGATAGATAGATGGATGGATGGATGGATGGATGCACAGATACATGGATGCATGGATCCCTGGATGGATGGATATATAGGTAGATAGATAGATATAGGAATAGAAAATAAGAGAGAGAATAGAAAAAGGATAGAAAGATAAAAAAGAATGAGAGATAAGAGAGAAAATGGGACTAGACAAGTAAAAGAAAGAGAAAAGGAAACAAAAAGAGAAAACAAAGATAGAAGAGAGGAAGTAGAAAGAGAGGAATAGAGAAAGAAGGATGGTACATGAGAAAGATAGAAATAGTTTAAAATGATGAATAAATAGATATAAATGGTAGGTGAAAGATGGAAAGTCCTGGGGAGTACATAAAAAGAAAGATTTAAAGAAATGTTATAGAAAAATGATTCTGAGGTGGGGAGGGCAGGCCAATCTTGAGCTTGGGTGATGGTCCCTTAGGGAAAAGAGTTTTTAAATGTCCTTCTAACTAACTGTGTGACCTAAAGGGCTGGCTGGCAAGATGTGTCTGTGCCTTTTGTCTGTCTGAATTCTGAATGGAGTTTGTTCAGAAGTGTGGTACCAGGTAAATGAAATCTCTGCCTAGGACTGGCTAGCTTCAGCTTGGCATGACCAGATCCCTAAGAGCCATAGTGCCCTCCTCTGATCCAAATGGGATGGATTTACTTTCCCTGCCTGGAACACCCAGTGCTGGTAGAAACTCCAGTACACATTATATAATTATCAGCTTGAATGTATTTGCATAAGAATGTCTCCTGCCAGCAGGGTGTTATTTAGCTAATGAGACTGGCTGGTTAGGTGGAGAGAAGCTTTTACAATGGTTATTACTGATCACATATGGCTCTTGGGCATGCTTCAGGTTGAACAATATAAATCAGAGAATAACCACATCTTTTGATTCCAAGGGCAAGGATGCCCTTTTTAGGCACTGGTGTATACCACCTCACCAAGACCTGGGAAAGAAACCTTTGGCGAATCACAGAAACAAAGGGTCGGCTCAAAGGAGTCCTACAGGAGGTGTCAGCATTAGATGAAACTTCAGATCACATGATGTTAGAGCTTAGAGCTCATATTGAGCTTATATAAATAATACTAGTAAGAAAGCACCTTAGAGCATAAGCAATTTGGAGCCAGGGTTATACATTTAGAGCTGGATGGAAGGGACCACAACTTAGAGAATGTCAGACATGGGAGGGCCTATAAAATACAGAATGTCAGAGCTGAGGTTCCCTAGAACAATATATGTCAGAGCTGGGAGAGATCTTAGAATAGAGAATGTTAGAGCTGGGAGAGATCTTAGAACAAAGGATGTCAATACTGGGAGAGAGCTTAGAACAGAGAATGTTAGAACTGGGAGAGATCTTAGAACAAAGGATGTCAGAGCTGGGAGAGAGCTTAGAACAGAGACTGTCAGAGCTGGGAGAGAGCTTAGAACAGAGAATGTTAGAGCTGGGAGAGATCTTAGAACAAAGGATGTCAATGCTGGGAGAGACCTTAGAACAGAGAATATCAGAGCTGGGAGAGACCTTAGAACAGAGACTGTCAGAGCTGGGAGAGATCTTAGAACAGAGAATGTTAGAGCTGGGAGAGATCTTAGAACAAAGGATGTCAATGCTGTGAGAGACCTTAGAACAGAGACTGTCAGAGCTGGGAGAGATCTTAGAACAGAGAATGTCAGAGCTGAGAGAGAGCTTAGAACAGAGACTGTCAGAGCTGGGAGAGATCTTAGAACAGAGAATGTCAGAGCTGGGAGAGACCTTAGAACACAGAATGTCAGAGCTGGGAGAGAGCTTAGAACAGAGAATGTTAGAGCTGGGAGAGATCTTAGAACAAAGGATGTCAATGCTGTGAGAGACCTTAGAACAGAGACTGTCAGAGCTGGGAGAGATTTTAGAACAGAGAATGTCAGAGCTGGGAGAGAGCTTAGAACAGAGACTGTCAGAGCTGGGAGAGAGCTTAGAACAGAGAATGTTAGAGCTGGGAGAGATCTTAGAACAAAGGATGTCAATGCTGTGAGAGACCTTAGAACAGAGAATGTGAGAGCTGGGAGAGATCTTAGAACAGAGACTGTCAGAGCTGGGAGAGATCTTAGAACAAAGGATGTCAATGCTGTGAGAGACCTTAGAACAGAGACTGTCAGAGCTGGGAGAGATCTTAGAACAGAGAATGTCAGAGCTGAGAGAGAGCTTAGAACAGAGACTGTCAGAGCTGGGAGAGATCTTAGAACAGAGAATGTCAGAGCTGGGAGAGACCTTAGAACACAGAATGTCAGAGCTGGGAGAGAGCTTAGAACAGAGAATGTTAGAGCTGGGAGAGATCTTAGAACAAAGGATGTCAATGCTGTGAGAGACCTTAGAACAGAGACTGTCAGAGCTGGGAGAGATTTTAGAACAGAGAATGTCAGAGCTGGGAGAGAGCTTAGAACAGAGACTGTCAGAGCTGGGAGAGAGCTTAGAACAGAGAATGTTAGAGCTGGGAGAGATCTTAGAACAAAGGATGTCAATGCTGTGAGAGACCTTAGAACAGAGAATGTGAGAGCTGGGAGAGATCTTAGAACAGAGACTGTCAGAGCTGGGAGAGATCTTAGAACAAAGGATGTCAATGCTGTGAGAGACCTTAGAACAGAGACTGTCAGAGTTGGGAGAGAGCTTAGAACAGAGAATGTTAGAGCTGGGAGAGATCTTAGAACAAAGGATGTCAATGCTGTGAGAGACCTTAGAACAGAGACTGTCAGAGCTGGGAGAGATCTTAGAACAGAGAATATCAGAGCTAGGAGATATCTTAGAACAGAGAATGTCAGAGCTGTGAGAGACCTTAGAACAGAGAATGTCAGAGCTGGGAGAGACCTTAGAACACAGAATGTCAGAGCTGGGAGAGAGCTTAGAACAGAGGATGTTAGAGCTGGGAGAGATCTTAGAACAAAGGATGTCAATGCTGTGAGAGACCTTAGAACAGAGAATGTGAGAGCTGGGAGAGACCTTAGAACAGAGAACGTCAGAGTTGGAAGTGCTAGAGGAGGAGCAATTTAGAGCCAGCATCATAAATTTTAAAGTAGATAGAAGGGACCACAACATGGAGAACATCAGAGCTGGGAAGGGCCTTGGTACACAGAAAGTCAGAACTGGGAGGACCTTTAGGACACAGAGAGCCACTTAGAACACAGAATATCAGAAACAGAAAGGACTTAAGGTTCCTAGCATGTTCATGCAAAGAATATTAAGACTGGAAATAATCTTTGAAAATTTAGAATCTTAGGATCAGAGATTCAGAAGAGGCATTTGAGGTGTAGAGTGCCAGATCTGTAAGACTGATATAGAACATTAGAGCTAACAGGGAACACTGATCATATAAGACATCAGAGCTAGAAGGGAAGGACATTAGAATGATAGAGCTGGAAGGGAACCTAGAACAGAGAATCTCAGAGTTGAGGAGACCCTTAGAACACAGAGTGTCAAAACTGGAAGGGCTTTAAGTAGAGACATTTCTAATTGCTCAGGGCTTTTGAGGCCATCTAACCTTTCTCCCTTCCTCATTTCAAGCATCTGTATATAGCCAAAGAGGAGAGGTGATTTGACAATGTTAGACTTCGAAGTAATGCCCGAGTTGTTTCTAGGGTTTGTTTACCAGTTCCCAGTCAAGTGGTGGTGGTGAGGGTGGGCTCTTTCCATTACTGCACATTGCCTTTCATTCAATATGCCTATATGGAGCCAGAAGCCTAACTGGGGCACCAAGGCAGGGTAGGATTCTCCCAGCTGCCCTGTGGAGGAAGAAGTTCTTTCATTGTTATAATTTGAAATTTCTCCTGCCATTAGAAAACCAGTGGGTCCTCCTGGCTCCCTTGCATCCAGCTGGTCCAGTTCAGCATGGCCCCTTTAAGGCTTTTTCCATGTCTCCTCTTCCTCTGACCACTCTCATTGGGCAGAGATCAATTCATCTTCCATCTCTCAGGATTTAAAACCCGGAGAAGGAGGCTCCAGAAGGGGTGGGTGGCCTCTCCTGCCTTGCCTGGGCTATAAACGATTAATTAAAGGCACTTTTGGAAATGCAAGCATTAGAGCTACAGTTTTTATGCCCTAAGATCCCATCAATTCCTGACTTTTTTATTTCAGCTCGTTATCCACCCTGAAAGGAGCCATAACTCACATTTACAGCCAGGCTTGGTGGGGTGGAGAACCACCTAAATCCAAGATGATTGTGAGATGGTTGTGCCCTGTCTGGCCTGTGCTCAGCCTCCTGGGGGGCACCGAGGCTTGGTAGCATCTGCAAAGCAGGCTAGATTGAGGGTACTTGCCTCCATCCCAGCTCTGCTGCTGTTGGTAATCTCTAGCCAAACTGGCAGTGCAGATTTCTCCCTTCTTGACCTTCCCCTTCCCTGGCAGCTGAAATCTGAGAATTGGGAGTTAGAAGCAAAGGTTTGGCCCCAGATAAAGGACCCTTCCTATTCATCCTTTATGTTCATAATTTAATGAATTAAATCTATTCTTTCGCTTTTAAACCCTGAACTGTGATTTCATCAGCATAGGAAACTCCCAGGTAAAGATACTCCCTCTACTAATGTGACTGAATGCCTTCTCTGCCATTTTCAGGCTTTGAGGGTAAGAGTTCTTAGGGGGTACCGAGAGCTACCTGTCTCCAGTCACACAAGCAGTACATGCCAGAGATGAGTCCTGAACTCAGGTCTTTTTTATTTTGAGGCTATCTCTACATCACTTCTGACTCGCACTAATAAGAATAAGAATAGCTGACTACGTTTCTTTTCAACTTGGGTCCATCTAGGTATGGTGGCACATGCTTGCAACTCCTGATCCTGGGGAGGCTGAGGCTGCCTGCCCTAGTCTCCTGAGCCCCAGGTAACTGATGTCTAGGTAGAACTTTCACTACCCGCTAAGGATCTGATGGGAGTAAAGGAAGCCCCTAGCTTTCAGAGCAAGGAGGTCATTTAGGTTTGCTTGTGAATTGTCTCTTGCCTTCCTCCAGATACAAAGAGGGCCAAGAGCTTGCCCTCACACTGTCCTTGGCCTGACATCCATAGCAAAGGTAGGGTTGGGCAGGGTCTCTGAAGTTGAACATTTAAGGATTTCAGATCTTCCTTCCTTCCTTCCTTCCTTCCTTCCTTCCTTCCTTCCTTCCTTCCTTCCTTCCTTCCTTCCTTCCTTCCTTCCTTCCTTCCTTCCTTCCTTCCTTCCTTCCTTCCTTCCTTCCTTCCTTCCTTCCTTCCTCCTTTCCTCCTTTCCTCCTTTCCTCCTTTTCTCTTTCTTTCTTTCTTTCTTTCTTTCTTTCTTTCTTTCTTTCTTTCTTTCTTTCTTTCTTTCTTTCTTTCTTTCTTTCTTTCTTTCTTTCTTTCTTTCTTTCTTTCTTTCTTTCTTTCTTTCTTTCTTTCTTTCTTTCTTTCTTTCTTTCTTTCTTTCTTTCTTTCTTTCTTTCTTTCTTTCTTTCTTTCTTTCTTTCTTTCTTTCTTTTCTTTCCTCTCTGTCTCTGTCTGTCTCCTCCTTCTCCCTCCCCCCCACTCTCTCTCCTCACCTTCTGACCAAGTAACAACCCCAAGACAGAAAGACAAGGGCTAGACAATTGGGGTTCAGTGACTTGCCTAGGGTCACACAGCTAGGAAATGCCTGAAATCAGAACAG